>NC_030420.2:24602422-24674922 GCF_001660625.3 Ictalurus punctatus
ACTCAAGCAATAAGGGAAACTATTTTGCTTTCTCCTTATTAAAACCTACTTAATGACATTTTCTCTCAAAAATATATGTTCCAAAATTATTGTTACCCTGGTTGCCTTTGCTAGGAGGTTAGGACACAGTTAGAGCCTTCAACAAGATGAGCAAAATATACACCCGAATCAATACAGAAATGGTTAATGGTTGGAGGAAGAGAAAAATTTCATATGCACGGGTAAGCATCACAAAATATTATAATAAATATCATCATTGGGGTGCAGATAATTTTGAAACCAGCTTTTTATTTTTTTTACAGAATAAAAGTTGCACATGCTTAAATAAAAATTTGAGTTCAAGGTACATTATATGGCCAAAGGTTTGTGGACACCTGACCATCACACCCACATGGGGGCGTTCCCCAAAAAGTTGGAAAAGCACACCATTTTATAGAATGGTATCTTTGTATGATATAGCATCTCAATGTCCATTCACTGGAACTAAGCAGCCCAAAACTTGTTTCAGCATGACAAAGCCCCTTGCACAGAGAGGTCCATAAAGGCCAGTTTTGCCAAGGTTGGTGTGGAAGAACTTGAGTGGCCTGCACAGAGCCCTGACCTCAACCCCACTGAACACCTTTGGAATAAACTGGATCACTGACTGCAACCCAGGCCTCCTCATCCTACATCAATGCCCAACCTCAATAATATCCTTGTGGCTGAATGAGCACAAATCTCCATAGCCACACTCCAAAATCTAGTCTTCCCAGAAGAGTGGAGGTTATTATAACAGCCAACCGGTGAATAAATCTGAAATGTTGTCTTCAACAAGCACATACATATGGTCTACACGACTTGACATAATACACTAGCAGTCACTCTGAATTACTGTTGTTCCAGGCCATTGTCCATTATTTCACTTGTTTGTTTAACAGAACCAACCAGACTAGTGCTTCCTGTCTGTTAGAAGACTCTCTGATTAACAGTGATGCCCGGGCCAAAGCTGATAAAATACGGCTAAAGTTTCCACACCTCGTGAATAAGACATGGGTTGCTTTGATAAGGCAGGGGGTATTGGTGGTGCCTCATAGTGCCAGGGTCTAGAGTTGATGTTGCGCTCTGGTTACAGTGTGTGTTCAAATAATTCTAATACATCCACATGGGTTTCCGCCAGGTATTCCAGTTTCATCTGACCACCCAAAAATATGCCAGGAAGTAGACTGGATAGTCGAAAACACCTCTAGATGTGAATGAGTGTGGGTCTGATGGGTTTCCCATTCAGGACCTATTCTAATACAAAGGATAAAGGGACCAGGATGAAGTAGTTAATGGAGTTAGATGAATGAATGAATGAATGAATGAAATTCTCCAACTTGTTTTTTTGTCACCAACACAGAGGCAAAAGGCTTAAAATATAGTGAGCAATGGATGTGCCAGCAACATAAACCATCCGTCTTTTCTTAAAAAAAATAAAATAAAAAAATAAATAAATAAAAAATTCAAATGTTGATGCCGTCTGATAACTGAAGGAAACCATCCACTGATCACTAGTTTCAAAGGAAACAAGTCAGATGCTGTGCCAGTGTTATGGCTGGATTGTGGGTTTATAATTTGACGATAAAGATGCTTTTCCCGCACATGTTTAATAATTTAATTGACCTACAGTACTGCTACATGTCTGCTGAAAATAGCCCGTGATACATCAAAGCCCAGTTTAAGCCAATCCTTGAAAACCATGATCTAACCCTAAATTATTCCAGGCAAAAACCGATTCTGCACAACGACCCTACGCTGCATAAATAACAAGCGGAAAAAAAATAAATCATCTAGCAACCCCTTTTCATGTGTGTGGTTATGTGAAATTGCAGCAGGCAGAAAGCGTGTTGTGAATCCCATTCAAGTCAATATTATGGAACAGGGCTGAAATAAATAAAATAAAATTAAAAAATCACAGAAAAACAAGGAGAAAAAAAACAAAATCAGAGTAACTGGAAAACTGAGATACAATTCAGTGACTAAGTGTATGTTTTGATGACGAGCAGCTGTATTTCTGCCACGGTTTATTTTAGGTCTGAGGTAACCCTAGACAACTTTTTGAAGAAAAACAAAAACAAAAAAAACCACACACACAAACACTGACACTACACATCATTCTCAACATGCTTTATCAAATCAATCAACAAAGCTTCAAACACATGACCACACACACACACGGCTTACCTGTAGTATTGACAGCAAAAAGTCTGAGAGGATCACAGATTCCTGTTGGAACGCACTGATTCATTGCTGTATGGCTTAATGCCCAGACATTAACGGATTACAACCTGACATTACACGCACTTGCACTCAACATACGTCAAGAATTAGGCGTGCTCAAGCCACACACACACACACACACTGTACTGATACCAAGTACAGGTGTCTATAAAAAGCTGTGCTAATTTCAAATGCATGAAACAGATACCAGCATTACTGCACTACCTCTCTCTCTCTCTCTCTCTCTCTCTCTCTCTCTCTCTCTCACACACACACACTCAAATACACACAGCTCGGCTACTCTGGCAAACAGGCATTTTGGCATCACGCGGTCCCTTAGACAAAAATACTAAAAGTCATTCATTAATGCAAACGATGCCATCAGAAAAGATCACAGTGTGGTTTATTCAGAGCATCCTGCTTTCAAGTAAACGCGTTCACACACATATCCAGATATAACTGGTGCTTTGATGGACGGATAACAAGCAACGGCTCTTACACAGTGAGGGAGGAAAAAGGGAGAGAATGAAGCGGTGTGATGCTGCAGAGTGACATTTCAAAGTGAGGAGGAGGCGACTTTACACTCGAGAACAATATCTCTGTCAAGCCTCGAAAAGGATTCATACAGATGATGGCCTTCAGCTCTAGAAGTGACTCAGAACAGTGTCTAGGCAGCATATTGCCATTTTAAATCTTTAAAACAGTCAGTTTCTATAGGTCACACTGTTAAAAGTACGATGACAAGGAAGTTATGTGCTACATTTATTCCGTTACTTCGATAACTTAGGTCTAGTACAAACAGCTGCGATCAAAATTATTCAACCCTCATTGCAAATCAGGTTTTTTTTTTGTCAAAATGTTCAGACTTTAGCTGTTTGTAACAAACAAAAGCAAGTGAAATAGTTAAACACAACGAATGCTTCAAGTGGTTTCCCCAAATTCAACTGAAAATGCAACTTTCTCCAGTTTCAAAATGATTCAATCCCTTCATGACAAGCATCTTTAGTACTTAGTAGAGCACCCTTGTGCTGTTATGACCTGCTGCAAACGAGATGCATAGCTTCTGGCAGTGTTCCTGAGGAATCCTAGCCCATTCCTCATGAGCAATGGCCTCCAGTTCAGTAATATTCTTGGGTTTGTTTACAATTAAGCAAGATCACACGAGGCAGAGTGTGGTTATACTGAATATCAGCATGGCTGTGATTTGGCTGTAGGTAACCACAGCCGTGCCGATATTCAGTATAACAGCACGATTGCAAGTGCGATACTGCTTTTATACAACAGATCTATGAATAAGAAAATCATATCAAGTAACTGACAATTCGAACATTGACTACGTTTACATGGACAGCAGTAATCTAATTATGGATCTTATTCTGAATAAGACAAGATTGTGATCAAGGTGTTTACATGAGTTGCTTTTAGAATATTCCTGTTTTACAGGTTATAGAACATAGATCGATTAACGGCACACGGCGTTATATCCCCACGCCACTCCGTCTGACGTTCCCTCCAGAATTTCACATATCGACATACAGTTCGTCTTCGTTATGGTACCGTATACAGTTTGGGGTGTTTTTATTTTTAATTTTACAAAAGCGTCAAGTGCGGTTAATTATTTGTCATGCTGTCGTCTATGTCTTATGCTGCAAATAGACGACTGCTTGAAGCCGTGGGCTGCGGCCGAAACCACGTACTTACCTACCATATAGTAGCTGAAATACATGTATTTCACCTACTATACACACACACACACACACACACACACACACACACACACACACACACACACATATTTCGCCTACTATATAGCAGGTAAGTATGCGGTGTGTGTACGTGTCCCATCACACAATGCGGTGAAAACTCCATGACGTTAATAGTGTGATTAAGGTGTTTACATGTCTGTAATACACTTCAATAATGCGACTAAAATAGGCATACTCCCCATGTCTTAATTCGATTTGTGTAATCAAAAATTGCTGTTTACATGCTAGTTTCTTAATCAGAGTATAGTCTTAATCGGGTTAATATCGGATTACTGTTGTACATGTAAACGTACTGATTGTCAAATCTTCTATTCGTTCGTGCTCTGCTAGCTGAAAGAGATCGGGAAGAAGCTAGCCACTTTATAGCACATCGCCTAGCTAGCTAGCGAGCTCACGTCGATTTGTTCATTCCTGTTAAACGTGCTTCATCTGACGAGCTTTCATATTTTACGCCAAACGTTATATTCTTGGAAAATATCGTTTGGCGTGTCCACTGATGATAATGTCGTAGTAACCGATTTGAACTAGAAAGTGGAATTTTACGTGTTGAACACAGTGAAGTGGCGTGATACACACAGTGAAACGTCCCAGTGCGGTTATAGGAAATAAATAGACACTCTTGGAACACTGCACGACCAATCAAACGAGCAGACCCAAACTCACCGCTGTACAATAACATTTACGTGGATTCATTTTTAGTCATAGAATAAATGAACATTACTGAACGCCAGTGTATTTAGTTAACATTTAAACAAATGTCAATAAATATGTTAGCTTTGAATGTTAGTCAAGAAGTTGTTTAATGGAAAGCATTACCATTCACTGGTTAAAAATAGATAGAGATGTCCCAAAACCACAGCTTAAAGACAAAGGGTATGTACTGACGAACTTAATAAACAACAGTGTTTTAACATTAAGACGCAACCTTATTGAGTCCTTCGTGGCACATTTAGAGCTCAGATTGAATGATTTTGAAAACATACCTAACTGGTGCTTGCGTTAATACATCGATTTCTTTAACATTCTTCGAGTGACATCATATCAAAGCACCATTAGATTGTGTGAAGGGCTTTCAGCTTCATGCTGTGCATCTGCATAGCTTCAGGGCTAATCATAAAAAAAAAAAAAAAATTGCCATCACACTCAATTACTCTGTGCTTCAGGAATGGGAAGACGTGCTGGATTTGTCTTATTGTCATGATACAATACAGCGGGATAAGGAAATCTGAAATACCACTAAATGTGCTGTACCAGAATAGAAAGAAATTTTTTTTTTTTTTTTTTTAATTACATGAATAGATTTCCAGGCCAGCCCTTTTTAAAAAAATAAAAGATCTGAAAAGAGTAATTCAGCATTTTGAAAAAGAATTGAAATATTTAAAAACTTTTAATTTTGTTTAATATTCTAATCTTTTTATGTTATTTAATAATTCAATGTAACGTTCTTTAATTTGTCACGTTATAAGCAGATTCTTTGTTAGATCAAACCAAATAATTCATAGCAGGAATTTCTTCCTATTCCACCCCTAGGGTTCATAAAGACTCCAGACTTATTAAAAGAGATTTTCTACAAGAAACACATTTAACCCAAGTCTTAAAACCTTCATGCTGCCCTAAAGATTATAAACTGTGTTTTTATGAACGATTTTTGAGTGTGCCGACGGATTAGGGTGTGAAAATTCGACGTGCGTTGGCTTTTCTGTATTCGCTTAACAATAACAATTCAGTTAGTATTAAACATATAACAGGCAAGTGTTTTTGTGTCATAAAATAGAACAGTCAAATATATTCCAGTATGCAAATGCATGCATTTTGAGGGCATTTCTCAACTGCATATTCTTGAAACGGGATTTTTAATGAATGTAAATGCATCACAGCTTCTGTGCTGTTTTTTCGGTTGTCTAATGACATTTTTTGTGCCAAACCAATCAATTTGACCTTTAAATCAAGACCGAGATGCCTTTCAAGATAAACTAGACTCTCTACCTCTATTTGGCTGTAACTTCATACTAATGATTACCATGCACTCTCTCTCTCTCTCTCTCTCTCTCTCTCTCACACACACACACCACTATAACTATCTTGTCATTCGTTGCCAAACTGTAAACAGATATTAACCCCCTCTCCATCTGTGTTTAACACACACTGCCTCAAACACACTCACACCCATATACACACACACCCTGTGACAGTGTATATTTTCTGACCTGAACATTACCGCAAACATAGTTTCGCCACTCTCCAGTCGTGACAGCCCTTATTCATGATTGCATATGATTAACTGTGACATTTCAGCATGCTCTCAATAAACACACGTTAATTAAACTGCACATGCAAGTCCAATGAACCTCAGAGAAGCTGAGAGTAGACTGGGTACAGGAAATGATAACGAAACATAATGACGTAGAATAAAACGATAACGGAAAGAGTTAAAAAAAATAAATAAAAGAAAAAAGGAAAATGTAGAAAGAGTGCACAAAATGTTAACATGAAATAAAAATGAAGAAGTGATTGTTATAATGCATGGCCAGTAAACATTGCTGAATATGCACAATGCTATTCACAGCCTCATACATACATATTTATAATAGCTACTTACACACACACTTTACACACATACACATGCAATATTAAAATGCTCATCTACTCACACTCTTACCCTTGTCAGAACAAAAAGCATTTAATCCCAATGGGGACAGAAAGACAGAGCCGAACAGACAGAGAGAGGCTGCCGACTTGTCAGGCCCTCTAAAACCTCGACACTAGCTTTGGAGATGCAATCCGACACGTCCTGAAGGTAGGTGTGTGTGTGTGTGAGAAAAAGGGGGACTCAAGAGAGAGAGTGAGAGAGAGCAAAATATAGACTGTTCTCTGCTCAGTCCACTATATCTATTTTCATTTCATACGAACCAACCAATTATTAAAAAAAGAGGAGTAAACTACTGAAGTCTATCATTTAATAAATAAAACACAACATGGCATACTGTTTGAGAAAATAACCATCCACAGAGTGTCGGTTATTAGTCTTATAAGTCCCTCTGAATGCGTTACAACAACTGCAGTAATATATACCTGTGATATGCCTTGTTGCCAAAAACTGCTCTCAAAGCCGTGCCTTCCATCCAATCAGAATCGAGTATTCAACTGAGAAAAGACTCCACTGAGAATCAGTCCTCGAGGATTTTGCGATCGCAGAAATTAACACAAAATAAAGCAAACTCCACATATTTGCAGGAGCTTACTGCAGATTTTTCGCAGATTTGTGCCAAGAAGCATCATGTGACGTCATCACACCACACATTCAGCCAAAGTCCTCTTCAATTCACGTGCATCGAACACGAGTACAGGTCTAAGTACTAAAAAGTCTCGTTTACCAACATCACCGCACGAGACAATTTTGTGCAATTGCAACTTCAATTCAAGTCATTTCCCAGAAAAAAGAAAACAAACGCGCAAAAAAGCTGCAGCAAAATCAAGCATTTTTGGCTGCAACAATCCCAAAAAAAAAGAAAAAAAAAAAAAAAAAGAAATCCTATACGGACTGGATAATATATGCATGTACTTCCTCATGTTCCCTGTATAAAAACACCACATTGTTAGTAAATAAAAATAAAAAAAGAACCTTTTTATTCATTCATCCATTGAGCTTCGGCTTTATCCTTGTCAGGGTAATCTCAGGAACACGGAGCATGAGGCGGGAATATACCCTGGAATGAATGAACGTCAGTCCATTGCAGGGCACCAAGTACACATGCATTCACACATTGCGTCAATTTATAGTTACCAACTATAAACTATATCATGCAGACACATCCAACACCACACAGATACTAACCCAAACTCAAGGGACCCCTGTAGCTGTCTGGCTGCATAACATTTTCTATGTATATTAGCATTTGAATAAATGAACACACCTAGCACGAAGGCCTATGAAGGAGCCAGCAATCATTGGGTTTTTCTGTAATAATAGTTCACCGAGGTCAATGACAAGCCTGAGGCTACTATCGGCTTTGATTAAATTTGTGACGGGCACCAACAGCTCAGACACTTCAGCTACGTGCAATGCACCCCGAAAGCCTACGTACAAATCTCAGCTACTTGACGAGGAAAAATCTGCCGGCCGAGGCGTGGGACAGTTGAGAACAACGGCTGAATAAGAATTAAGCACATTCTCAAAATACTCAACATCAACCGGAAAGAGCTGGCGTTCCGCTCTTGCATTATATTACAGTCCAGACCTCGAGATGAACATTGGACATCATCCAGAATGCCTCCTACTACAGCTCTCATTCATTCCTCTGTTTGTGTGGGGAAGTCATTTGACCCAAGGGGAAATTAATTAACTTATTGCAGTAAACATGTCTAAGTGAAGACAGGCTCTATGCCTGTCAGCATCATTTTCAACTTTGACCTTTATCAACAACTGTCATTGTGCACCATGCTTTAAATATACTACAGTTCAGCCCAGAAAACAGTCATGCCTAAAAAAAACAGTTGATTAGACCTTCAGTGATACCTATTTTCCAAATGATACACCCTCCCATCTAATGTACAATCTCTATTCCTTCCTTCCTTCCTTCACCCATTGTCATTCTCTCTCTCTCACACACACTCAGTTTCCTCACTGTCACAGCCAACACTTCTTCATGGCAAAACTGGCCAAGATGAACAAACAACCCATTGAGGTGATGAAAGTTCCCTGGCCACTGCAGAGGCTTTCTTTCAGATCCAACACACACACAGTGAAACAGCTGATTGATTCACAATGTGTTATTAATGAAACAGCGAGTGCTTCTCGTACCAGTGTTTCTGTGTTTCTATTCCTTTTTCACACACAGAAGACAATAAGGCTTGTGGGGACCAAAACTGACTGAAGTGACACTGCAATAATAACTTTCCCATTAAGAGCCAAAATGCTGTGGTTCAAGAAAAGACATCCAAGAAAGGATGTTTATTTTGGAGTCAGATCAAGAAGGACCATTACTGACTCATGACTTATTAATGAATACTGACCATTACTGATTAATGACTCATTCTGAGAAGTGCGTTTAAAAGAACGTTCCAGCATTTTTTCAAATCTTCTTTGGTAGTGTATGCTTAATTACTGCAAAACCCCAAAAAATTGGACATATTTCCCCATCATATGAAAAGATCCAGTCCCTCCAGGAATTAGCAATTTTTCCAAAACGACCGCAGATTTTCCACAGATTTGGGCCAACACGCGTTATGTGATGTCATCACAACGCACATTCAGCCGATGCCCTCTTCAATTCACATGTGTCGGACATGAATACAGCTAAACGGTCTCATTTACCAACAAACATCACTGCCAAACAATTTCAAGCCAATTCAAGTAGTTTTCCACAAATAAAGCACCAAAAACTGCACAAATTGCATCGCAAATTTTAAAGAAAAAAAAAATGTGGCAAAATCGAGCATTTTGGCCGCAACAATCAAAAAAACACCATATGAAATCCTGTTCGGCCTGAAGATATACACGTACACTAATTTAAAACTCATTCACTCATACGCTATTCACTCATACTCATGTGCACAGTCATACGCGTAGCCTTTCAAAGTATACTCCATATGACATGTACGCGTACGCGGCCGGTCAACACGTGCGCATTACGACAACTTGCACTACCCCTCCTGGCCTAGAATCAGAATAGAGCAGTACAGCAGGTCTGTTATTATGAAAAACAACAACGAAGAAGAACACCACGAAGAACAATGCTTGCGCAATCTCTCGCCGCGATTCCCACCAGTATACAAATCCTTATACACGTTAAGGTTAGAATTATACAAATGCGGGAACTTTCTAACCTGCACTCGTCTCCATTGCTTCCGTTTTTTCTTCGACTATATTGAGAATCAACGGCCCTGGGTTACTGTTGCCACCTTGTGGAACAAGTAAATAGTGCAAAAGAATTAAATGTGCACATTTGAAATCAGCGCGTACTCTGCTGATGACGACATTTGCGTCACGCGTACTGTGCGCTATTCCTAGCGTACGCGTAAGAAGTGAATACATACTTTCTGCCTAAGGGCACTTGTTTTGGCACTTGCTTAACGTTTGTGCAAAACTTAAATTCATCACTAAAAGTGTGTTGTTTTTTGTACATTCAGCTCAAAATCTGTAGAATTGATCCTTTTCAGAGATGGAAGTTGTAGTTGTAAAGGCTTATGGTGCATGCATACAGCAAATCCTTCAGGAGAACATACGCAACCAGAATTACTTGAAGTTGCCTGAAGTTTGATAAAACTACACCGTTGGAAAAATGCTAAAATCACAACCCTTAATTAATAATAAATAATAATAATAATCATAATAATAATTAAGACAGGAATCACCCGTATACAAATTCAGTGTGCACTGTGATAGCAGCCACTCAGCCTGCATTTAATACAAGTGTACAATAGACTCTTTACACAGATTTTGTAACGCACTTAAAAAACAAATTCCTGTATACTTTTTTTATTATAGATATTTATTGTGTGTCCAATTCGCACTCTGATTCTGGCACATGAGGAGTTACTCACTGCTTCCTAATTTACTCTTGACGTTGTGGGGTTTTTTCCCCCCCTTGCACATTATTAACTTAAGTGAGTCACATTCCTTGTGTGTTCAGGCATGCTTAGTCAATAAATAAATTTAAAAAAAAAAAACTGACTGTGATATGAGTTCTCATAGACAAGGTTGGACCTTGGGAGGACCTATGAAGGAGCACAGACGGATAACTGCGTTCACTGTGTCACCTCTCCGGAGTGCATGTGGAGGATGAAGGTAGAAGGTGCGATCTCACCGTGGCAGCTGCGTGGCTGTCTCCTCTCCACCGTGGCCGTGTCTCGCGCTCCCACTTCTCCCGTTTCGTCACGCGCCACCAGCTCCTCAAGCAGCTCGTTCTGCTCCTGACCCGCGCGACCGATGGTGGCGTCTCCGCGCCGCGCGAGCTGCTCTCCGTCCTCCATCCTTTCAGAGATCACCCGCTGCAGCTCATCAGAAACACGTCTCTTTCGGACCGTTTTTACAGCGCGACGATCTAAACGCTGCACCCAGCTTTACGGAAACTGAATGAAAGTGTTTTGAATTCCATGATGACGTTAATCTAAACACACAGAGAGAGAGAGAGAGAGAGAGAGAGAGAGAATGCGCGTGAGAGAGGAAAAGACGTATAAACTCTGTTGCTGCTCTCGCGCATAGAACGGCGCGCTGAAGGATGACGAACAGCTCCTTAACGGACCGTACCAACTGCGGGAGGGATTGGGGGGGGGGGGACAGAAGGGCGCATTAACTGTTGTAGTTACGTCATTTTAACGCAAACGAAAGACTTTCTTATGATTGCCATTGTATATAATAATGAGGGACAGTTATGAGTAGAAATCATTATAACGTCTCAGGAGTCTTAGAGGATTACACGAGTATAATCGAGTATAAAACTGCACGTGCACACCGCACACTCATACATCATAGCTGGTAATGACTGTGCTTGTGCCTTAGGGAAGCAGCAAGCCCTCCAGAGATCTGATATAAAAATAATAATTAAAAAAAAGTCCTGAGCCTCAACACAAGCAGTTTAGAGTGAAAACAACTACTTGCGTTAATACAGACCCGCATGCAGGACACACACACACACATACACACACATACACACACACACGCACGACCTATGTAATGTTGCCCTGATGAGGGTTTACCCTTGAGATCTGTTGATATATGCATGAATCTAGCTGAATGTGACTGTCTAATCATAATAAATAATCACAATGAAATGTTTTGGGGGGTTTTGGGGACTGCAAATTGCCTTCACAATACAGTTTCAGTGTTCTGCAGTCATTTGGGTAAATTTGTCAACTCATTCACTCAAGGGATTTCATTATTTTAGTATCAGTCTCTCTCTCTCTCTCTCTCTCACTCTCACTCACACTCTCTGGTTGGTGCTTGATAGCTTCATGTGGGTTTCCTCTGGGTTCTCCTGTTTCCTTCCTCCTCTCATGTAAGATGGCCTGCAATGGACTGGCGTCTTTTTCCAGGGTATTTTTCTGCCTCTTGGCTGGCATTCATGACCTAGCGGTTGCTAAGATGAATACACTTCCGTGTTCACGACTGAGGAAGCATCGATTTCAAAACGTCTGATTAGATAGTCAACAGTGACAGCAAATACAATATAATTCAAGCAAAAATCCATACATGAGCTCACACTCATTTCCCACCGATGTGGTTGTGAGTAAGAAATGGTTTTATGCTATTCGCCATGATGAGGGTAAGCATTTAAAACTTCATGCCATCTATAGCCAGCATTTCAAAGAAATATCTGTTCCGCGAAATGTTTCTGACAAACTCAGAAAAGCCAGCAGTGTGTAGGAACTGCTCCTGCTGCAGACTCTGCAGCTGTTCCTCCTCTAGATGTGTGAGCTAACTTTATATAAATATTCAAATCGCTATAAAGTGACAATTTTCATCCTGAACAATCCTGAACACTCTCTAATTGTTACCAAAGCTAGCTAGCTAGCTAAATTATTGGAGCTGTTTTCATTAGCAACTGCACCAGGCAATTAACTTAATGGAATTAGCCAGCTAGCCAAGTGTGAAAAACATAGCTAGCTCTTCACTGCTTACCATAATCAGGAATATACTGTTAATGCGCTATTAGGATTAGCTGTCATTCATGAATTTCAGTGGCAATCCGAACACTAATATTCATTATTGGATATGATGACAAAGTTCTTCATTCGTTAATTATTAGTTTGCTGTTGTAAGAGAAATCCTAGAAAGTGAACACATATATGCCCTATACATGCACACACACAATACCACTTAGCCATACAGTATTTAATGTTGTAAGGAAACAATTTTAATGAAGATGCTTAATAATAATTAGTGTGTGTGTGTGAGAGAGAGTGAGTGAGAGAGAGTGAGTGAGAGAGAGAGAGAGAGAGAGAGAGAGAGAGAGAGAGAGAGAGAGAGAGAGAGCAATTGCACTGCTGTCTGCTGAACAATGCAGGGTCATTTATTCTAATTTAGCATTTATCTGCTAAAGTAGGTGAGTTATCAGTAAGGAGTAAATGGAAACATAGCCGAGTGTGATGAAGGGAGTGTGTGTGAGAGTAAGGGGGAGAGAAAGAGAGAGAGAGACAGTGAGATGATGATGGTGAGGATGATGGATTATGATGGAACATTATAGAATAAAACTCCCAGTCCGTTATTATAATTAAAGCTGCCTAAAATAGTTTTGTGTATCGGGGGAAAGGCCCTATTCACAGTCTCCTCCATCTTCAGGAGGACCTCTGAAAACTCCCTGAGCCTCGCTGCACTCTGCTTGCTGCACTGAAATCTGTGTGATGGATGGCAGCACTTTCCGTGTGTATGTGAATTAAGTGTTGAGGTCACGCCGCCTTCAAATCAAAAGGTCCATACGTATTGCAGCATCACCATTTAATAACGCCATGCTTTCATTCCATTAGTCCTCTTTCCAGACTTCAGATATTCCATATATTTCATATCCACTAACATTCCTGACCGCTGGTCAATATCGGACATTTTGTGCTCTCATTCAACCCAAAGGATCTGATCGTTAGCAGACTTGCTTGACACTAATTCTGCCTTTGCTAGAGAACGACAGAAACGCTGTACTGTATATGCTGAATAAACATACGGACTTAATGAATATTACACCACAACGCTGTTGAATTCTCAAATCTGATTGGTCAGTAGGTGTTGATTAATTATTTGACAGCTTTGTCATTGAAATCACATATGCTCATTCTAATATCTTATTGTTTCTACAGTATAGTAGCTGCTTATTCACAGAGACTTGAAGGGTGGATGCTCCACATAATCTGGAGCTAATAATAAAAGACAGGGGATTTTGCGCTTTCTGGTTTCACTGTAACATAAAAAGTTGTTGTTGTTGTTGTTTTTACTTCAACAGAGAGAAAATAGAGGCTTTTGAGAGAAGAATTATTTATAGCTGTTAGAATGTACATAATAACTTGTTTTGAGGATGTTCTACAATACTAAATGTAACTATAATTGAATAAAATGTGCAAGAAATTTATCATTACTAAATGAAACATTTTGGCAAAGCTCCAAAGATATCTTTGTGACACGCTGTTATGGGAAAATGGTCAACTTTGGGATGGTAACATTAACACATCACCTCATCATTCCTTTAGCAGCATTTCTGTCTTCCATATTCAAATTAATTTGTCGGGGACACTGTGGCTTAGCAGTTAGCATGTTTGCCTCGCACATCCAGGGTTGGTGGTTCGAATCCCATCTCCGCCTTGCGTGTGTGTGGAGTTTGCATTTTCTCCCTATGCTTTGGGGACTTCTGATTTCTCCTCAATTCCAAAGACATGTGTTGTAGGCTGATTGGCATGTCCAAATTGCCTATAGTGTATGTGTTTGTGCCCTGCAATGGATTGGCCTCCCATCCAGGGTGTCCCGCACGATGTGCCCCAAGTTCCCTGGGATAGGCTCCAGGCTCCCCTGTGACCCTGTGTAGGATGGAAAATGGATGGATGACTTTTATTTGTATTTGTTTTAAGAGTAGATATCTGGATTTTAGATTTATATTTAGATCCCTAATGAGCAAGCCAGAGATGACAGTGGTAAGATAACAAAAAAAAACTCCCTGGGATGACATAAGGAAGAAACCATAAGAGGAACCAGACTCAAACGCGAGCTCTTCTGGGTGACACCGGACACAGATTATAAATCATTACTCCTCCACAACTGTGTACTATAGATTCAAATGGTGCAAACAGTGCTAATTTCATCCTGTTGAAATTATGTTCAGTATGAGTATCACATTATTTATGAGTACAGCAGCAGTTCTTAGGTACAAGTCTACAGTATCCAGGTGAGATTTTCCACTGATGAAAAAAGGTGAGACTTGGACATAATCTTAGAGTAGGGACTATCTACAGCAATCAGTTATAATTAAGTTTTGAATCATTGGGTTCTTCGTTCTTTTATCGGTGCAAGGAAACATATCAAAATCCTTGTCTGTGGTAATTGCACACATTAGGCTGAAAATTGTTGGAGTATTCCTTTAACCTGAGTCATGAATTACATTCAATACAGCAGTGTCTGCCTGAAGAAGAGAAGCAAAGTGAGAGAAATGGAATGTGTGTGTGTGTGTGTGTGTGTGTGAGAGAGAGAGAGAGAGAGAGAGAGCGAGAGAGAGAGAACGGGATTTAGACTGTTGTGGTTACATTTCCTGTGATGAAGACTATTCATCCTCTTCTAGCTCCAGAGAAATCAGACGGTCCAATTTTTTGCTAAGAAAGCACAATTCTCTCCAGCCATTTATTCCATTTCTGGCAAGCATTTAACCGGAGTGGAAACATTAAATTAACTTGGAGGTGTTCAACAACGTGTGAATCTGGCACTGTTTCATTAAAGGCCTGCTCAGGGCTTCACCACACTGCCAGAACAAGGATTTATCCCCTTCGGCTATACTTTGGTAGTTTCAGCTAGTGCTTATATTGTGTGGTACAGGATTAATATGGACTGAACCATCTGCAGAGTTGCTTTTAAATATGTCTGTGCAGAGTGTGACCTAGCCTTCCTCTCGGGTCAGGATTAGTCTACAGTTGTTTCCCTTATCTCATATCGCTTCCTTTTTCAGACAACACACACACACACACAATATTCTTTCTAATCTCATAAACACTCCCATATATATATATATATATATATATATATATATATATATATATATATATATATATATATATACATACATACATATATTACATATACACACACACACACACACACACACACACACACACACACACATATATATATATATATATATATATATATATATATATATATATATATATATATATATATATATTTTTTTTTTCACTTTTCAACAGCCACACCCCCAACCCCTCCCTCAGGAAAATTGGCCCTGAGATTTTCCTCATCTCTATGGTAACGGCTGGTCGTCTGGTGTCAGTCAGGTGTTTCCGTGGTAACTGCTGGGTTATGACTGGCCAGAGGTCTTCTGGGATATGAGGGGCAGATGGCATTATGGGATAGGTTAGCCATCCGTGACATCCGCCCTCTGAGAACCAGCTGAGCCTTATAGACTGACCAGAGAAGATGAATGTATATATACAAGTGTGTGTGTGTGTGTGTGTGTGTGTGAGTATCAGTGTGCGTACATGCATAAAGACCAACTGAGCTTGACAAGGAGTACCTAATTGACACTGCCATTCCTTTTGACACTTAGCCCACTCCACAAGGGCTCCCTGATGAAAAGCTGCTCATTTGGTGTGCACACATGCGTGTGTGTGTGTGTGTGTGTGTGTGTATGAAACTAAAATAAGAGGCAGAGGGAAAACCTCCATTATGACCTAGTGTAATTTTTTACTACAAGGTTGAAGGGAGCTGCTCAGCATGATACATCCACCAAGGACAGATGGAAAGTGTCTCACACACACACACACACACACACACACACACACACACACACACACACACACACACACACACACACACAGTAAAAAAAATAACCTAACTGCACCCATAACTCATTATACATCATACTCTATAAGTCAGCTGGGCATTACTATTTATGTGAAGAAAATTCTAGGACATTTTAGAAAGACATTGTATACCTATTACCTAAACTAAACATCAAAACTACAATTAAGTCTAAGATTTGTACTGGAAAAATTCAAGAATTCACGGAACAAAAACCTTAATGCTTTGTTCACAAAGCAGTACAAATTTTTGAATAACTCACATTTTCCATTTTTATTGTAGTGTATATAAGGGGCCAAGTCTCATTTCTATAGTTTCTGTTTGTGCAGTTTGGACAATAGTTGCTTTTTCATCGCCACATTCGATGTTACAGTAACAACGCAGGCATGTGTACGCTGAGTAGCACAGACAAGGCTGTCGCTAATGGGGTGAAAGGTCAGGAAAATCGTAGAGACCCATATCTGCAGGGGGTCATTATGATGTCTGATTATTTTACACAAATCCCAATGTGATATAAAAAATTTCGACCCTGGAGCGATATTCTTTCAGGGAATTCCTAGCTCCATCCCTGAATGCAGGGCATGTTATTAACTAATATGCTAATTCCCAACAGTGAGTGGATTATGTTTTTGATAAAGATGTACAGTCATGGTTTTGGACCTGTTCAGCAGAGATAACTATGATAAATTATGGAGGGGGCACAGAGGCTTAGTGGGTAGCACACTTGCCTCACACCAGTGGGGTTGGAGCTTTGAATCCTGCCTCCATTCCCTGTGCCTTAGGGATTTCTTTGAGGCACTCTGGTTTCCTCCCCCAGTCCAAAGACATGCATTGTAGGCTGGTTGGCATTTCCAAATTGTAATTTGTAGTGTGTGAATGTGTGTGCGACTGTGCCCTGTGATGGGCTGGCACCCCATTCAGGGTGTCCCCCCACCTCATGCCCCAAGTTCCCTGAGATAGGCTCCAGGCTTTCCTGTGACCCTGTGTTGGATAAGCTATACAAAAGATGGATGAAAATGGTGGTGTATGCCATTTTTGTCGATCTTGTCACCATGGGCAATACAGCTAGATAAAGGTTCTCCTTTGATCTGCACTAATGTTGGTTTTTATCCATGTTGTGGCTCTTGAAATCTCTGCCATCAAAGAAGCACCATGCAAAAAAAACCCCAAAACAAAACATCCACTGCATGCAATTGTAAGAATCAGCTTCAGTAAGCAGGATTTTCACTGCAAATAATAGTTCTCAACATATTGTGATGTATAATACAGTGCCTGAGTGTCTAACCCATATTTGCAGGGATGAAGGTAAAAATGGCCACATTTGTCAGAAATCAATCTGACAAAGAATGGAGCAAGAATCCAATCAATCCAGTCGTATTGAGTGAGAATCCAGCGCATTACTGGTGCCTACTGCACCAGTATAACACTCTCGCTGTGTTTCATCATTTGCTCTCTGAAGCATATGCTGAAACGCAGTTTACAAATACGCCGTAGCAACACACTTCATTTATCAGGAATTTCAGTTTAAGCTGCTGCAAACAATATATCTCAGCATATTTTGCTGTATAATACAGCGTCTGAGAGTTTAACGCATAAATCGAGTAAACCAGCTGAATCGCTTCCAGTTTGCAGGTTTGGGGAATAAAAATGATTACATACTCCTTCATAGCAATCGGATTTCAATCTTCATGTTTAAAAACACAAATGTAGCTTTCTCAAAAACTGGTTGTATGCATCGCGTGTGTGTCTTTGGCCCTCGCCTGAAAAGGTTTGCACGTTGATGCACGTTTGCACACACTGCATATAGAATAGTTGACTGTGTGTGAATGTGTGTTAGGTTGTGTGTGTGTTTACACCTCCTAGATCTGTATTATTAACAGCTGACTTATGAGCTAACATGAACTTCACACATGCTCTCTCGCTTCAGTTCACATGTGTACTGTGCAAGTTTGTGCAACAATGCAAATTTAAAGGTAGGCTGTAGATGTAAGAAATTTACATGTTTTGTTTCATATATTTTTCACATGTAATGCATGTATTTCAATTTTCCCACGTGATTTTTTTTACCTGATTAATTTCGTTTCACATGATTATTTTCCACGTGATTTTTAGCATGGTTTGTTTATTTACACATGATGTTTTTTGCGTGATTTATTTTCACATACAGTATGATTTTTACAACATTTATTTTCATGTATACTTTTTTTATACATCATACACTTATTCTTACCTGTGATTTTTTTGCATGATTCATTGATTTTCACGTGATTTTTTTCATGATTCATTTATTTTTACATTATTTTTTCTGTTCTTTTCACATGATATTTTCACGATTAATTTATCTTCATGTACATTTTCAATACATTTTTTTTTTTTTTTTTACCTGTGATGTTTTTTTTTGTTGCATGTTTTGTTTATTTTCATGTACATTTTTATAATTATTTTCCCATGTAATATTTTCATGATCCATTTATTTTCACATGATTTTTTTTTCACTATTCATTTATTTGAACATTATTTTTTCATTTGCATGATTCGGTTATTTTCACATGATATTTTCATGATTCATTATTTTCATGTTATTTTTTAGTTTCATGATTTATTTACTTTCACATGTCATTTTTTGTTAATTCATTTAGTTTAATGTTATTTTTATTTGCATGATTCTATTATTTTCATGTGATTTTTTCCATGATTCATTTATTTTAACGTTATTTTTCATTTGCATGATTTATTGCTTTTCACATGGGCTTTTTTTTTTGTTGCATGATTCTGTTATTTTCACATGATTTCTCATGATGAATTTATTTTTACCTGATTGTTTTGCACCATTCACTTATCTGCATGTGTGATATTTTCATAATGAATTCATTTCCCCATGTGATTTTGGAGTGAATGTGAAGATGCGGAGGGTGTGAAGTGGGTAGTCAAAGTATGGTTCATGCAGGAACGGGGTGAAGAGTGTACCGTATACGATGGAGATGTGCAGTTATGATGTGTAGTACGATGTGAAATATGCAGGTGTGCTCTCTAGTCCCTGTATGTGTTGCACTTGTCATCCTGTCAGATTCTGATATCTCTGTAGTTGTACCTCTTCATCCTCTGGAGTCCTCCTTTCCACAGACTCCACTGCTGACACGATGAAGCTTGCACACAGCGTGAGGTGAACAAAATCGACTGCGCTGCTGGGAAGAAGATTAGATACACGCATGCAAAACAATATCACTAAGGCATCATTTTCATATAATTGTCTTTCCCCAGTAGGAAGAAGCCCAGAAGCATATCAGTGAGAGCAGCAGGTTAGGAGTCTAGAGCATTAGCTCATGTTAAATAGTTAATGTAGCTATTACTGAGTTACATCACTCTGCCTCTTCCTGCTATCACTCATTACCCCATTGATATATAATATTCATACAGGAAAATCGAATTTGACTGTTTTTTCTTATCCATCAAAATCACCTGCTCTGACTTGGAAACACGGACACATACATAATGTCTGTAAAATCTTTTAAAGTGATACTAATCGACAGGGTGTGTCTGCTCTTAACATCTCCTCCTGTCTGCCAACACACACACACACCCAAGCTAGAGAGCATACACTATTATTTTGTGGTATACTTAGCATTTGGTTTAATCTTGTCTGATTAATTTTAGTTTCATTTTTGTAATAGAATTGAGCAGAGCAATTCCCTTTACTGCAAATATGTTGTGCTCTAAAAAATAATAATAATATGCTGTTCATTCAGCCTGTCTCCGGCATCTCTGTGGCACTTATTGCTTTTACAGCCCAGTGAATGTCAGGCCAGACCCGCCCCCACCCTAAAAGGCAGCAGGTCAGAGTTCCTGTTTTCCATTATGCTGTTGGTTGAATTTGCAATCAATCCAGTTGGAAGCACTTGTGCCTCAGCCGCCCTGTGAAGATCTTGACTCATGCTGAAGGACATTTGTGAAAATTAGCCCATTTATCTGTAGGCATAATTATGGCTTTTGGATGTTGTTGTAATTATGCTCATACAGGTACAGGCTAATATCCCTCTCCATCTGTTAAATAAAGAAAAAATATTTTTTCTTACACACAGGCCTAACAGACGTTCTATTTTACGGCTTATATCCACCGGGGGGAGGTGAAAAATCACTTGGATACCTTCTTGCATGTGTGACCTTCCAACAAATCCAAGCTGTGACCTAGAGCACAGTATTTGCACCTATCAAATAGCCATCTTTTCCTTTCTGGACCACATGTATGGAGCTATATTGCTGAACAGCTTGTGACTACTGTCAGAGGTGCACTGCAAAGCTGGTGAAAGACCACTATCATCTCATATCCTCTCTTCTACCACTGCAGTGTGTTTTTCTTACCTTTAGTCGACTCTGTGGCACTAGCATTATTAAAGCCACTCAGCACACTGCAAGTGAGTTCTCTCTCTGTGTTATTTGTTAAGTAGTGGCACACACCTCATATTCTCCAACCGGGACTGGTTGTCCCTTCTCAGAGATTTTCACATCCCCCACCCTCTAGTTGACCAAAGAGACTGTGCATATATGCTGCTAGCATGGTTGGGTGGGTCTCCCTTGCCATGCTGCATGGTTTCTTCATGAAACTACTGGACCCAGCTAATGCGCATACTGGGACCGAAGTCAGGTTTTCTCTGTTCTCCCCTCTTCTCTGTCCTGGGTCAGGTCCTCCCTCAGTGTTATGGACTCAGAGTTGTGGGTTTCCCCTCACTGTACTGTACACTGCTGCATTAATTTCAGCTATCGTGGAGTCATGTTTCCTAATTCATCCCTCATTCTCTCCACCGGGTTGAGTCCTCCCTCTGCGTTTTTCCTCAGTTTTCTCCACTCTCACTGCTGACTATTGAATAAGAAGCCTGTGGTTTAACATCACTAACATGAGGTTGGCTCTATGATCACAACTATGTTACAGCATGCACTACTAAGCCTGCTACGTTAGCCAGATTGAAATAATTTCAGCCATAATTCACCACACCAGTTCAGTTTTTTTCTTGCCGTTTTTCTAATCCCCCACTGTCTGACCAACTAGCTTGCATGTTACATACTGCTGGCATGTTTTCTCCCCAACATAGGTTAACAAAGTCAAGACAACTAAAACTCTGGAGAGTTTTAGCACACAAGTCAGGTCCTGTTCCTGTGGGTTTAGCCCTTCATGATGAATCAGCTGAGGACTTGCCACTGTCTAGTTCTGTCTAGGAGTCCTTGAAGAAAAGTTATTACTTTGGGGATTGGCCAGTGCACTATTCGTGGAACAGCCTTCACCTAAAGGCATAATACCCATGTCCTAGGGGCTCTTACATTCACTCCTACACTAAAGCTGTATGTGACAGCCACTGAACTGCATTACAGCACCATGGATAGTCTCCTTGGGGCTAAATAAATTTGTTACAACCTTTTTGAAAGGGGTGAGGTGACTTCATTCTCCATGATCCTGGGAGCCCAGCATGAAATCTCTATGGACCCTCCTTACAAGCCTATGCAAAATGGGGAGCTGAAATGGGTGTCTTCAAAAGACTGCCTTTTTTCTATTTTGATCACAACAGCACCAAGCTATGTGCTTGTCCTGGTAGTAAAAATGACTCTGGAGTGACCTTGTGGTTGAACCCGGGATTTTTGCTGAAGATCATATGACACAATTTTGCAAACCAATCTATCGATCTCGCAGCATTCTATGAAGGTAAACCTGGTACTGACCCTACAATCCTATTCACATCAAACATTGACTATCCATTCTCAGATCTGTTCATCTGTCACAGAGGAATGACTCTGTGGACTCCCTTGTCTAAACAAAGAAATTTCCATGGAAAGATGGCATGACAGTCACATGACATGGCATGGTATGAGCGTATATTTGAACAAATACAGCATTATTACAGCAAATCACTTTGTGAATTTGTTGTAAGGTCTATGTGATTCACACTGTTCCCACAACCACATCTGTTGAACTGTTTAAGGCTGTTTACTCACTCTATGCAAGTTCACACAAGTCATAGTTGCAAATGGCTAATTAGCAATGAATCAGCAAATTAAAGATGGCAGCGGAACGTAGATTTGAACACTTCTTCGATTTTGATGTGTCAGGGATTCCTATACAGCACCTCTATTGGCAATGCGTGGTACAATGGCCTCGCAGGCCGGGAACACCCCATGCGGATCCCTTTGAATTGTTCTGCGTGTTTATTTGTGTAGAGTGCGGGCGTGACATAATGCTATTATCTGTATTTGTATTTGAATTTGTGTTTAGAGCTCAAAATGTTCATAGCTGTTTTTGTATACAGATGTAAACCGGAAGTGGGTGTGGTCTGTGTAAAATCGGAAAAAGAAGCCATTTTTCATTCACAAATTACAACAAATTGTGATTTGCAGAACATAACTTGATTTAAGTCATGAACCAGATGCCCCTGTGGAACTTTCTGGAAAGCTTTCTATTTTCTGTTTAATGTGACTAAAGCAAGTTAACTACGTTCTTTGACAACAATATCATCCAATAATATTTTTTATTTATTTTAATTTACTTTAGGTTTTGGGTTTGTTCACATTCCTGAAAAACCAGAAACCACCTCCACCAGCCTGGACTGTTGACACAAGTCAGGTTGGGTCCATTTCTGACCGTACCATCTGTGTGTCTCAGCAGAAACTGAGATTCATCAGAGCAGGATACATTTTTCCATTCTTCAGCTGTCCAGTTTTTGGTGAGTCTGTGCCCACTACAGCCTCAGCTTTCTATTCATGGCTGACAGACCTGGTCTTCTACTGTTGTAGCACATCCACCTCAATGTTCAACATGTGCATTCTGAGATGTTTTTCTTCTCATCACAAATGTGCAGAGTGGTTATCTGAGTTACTGAAGTAGCCATCTCAGAAATGTGCAACCAAGCTATTAACCTGGTTATCCTGAAAACACTGAGAAAAGAAATAAATCAAACTACCTTCTCCTTCATTTTCACAAACATTCTGGCCTAGTCTCTAATCTTTTTTGTGCCGATTTTTGAGTTGCAGTTGTGTGGGGAATTTTTTTTAAACCTGGCAACCATCCCTACGAGCTATCGCGAGAGTTCAGGATGAAAGTAAAAAAAAAAAAAAGAAGAAGAAGAAGGAAAAAACTCAGGCAACTTTTCTTTTGTTTCGTCCAGAGGGATCTCAGTCCCTGGAGCTAGCAAGCTTTCTAAAAATAGAAGTCCCTACAGCATGAAGTGACCTTTGTTCTTCTCTTCTCAGTCTGTGCTATGTGCTTGTGAATGCACTGTAGTTTAGAGCATGATGTGCAGTTTATAAGCTGCATATTTAATGCACTGGATATGATTTACTGCATGTTACAGGTAAACATAGGCAAGCCACTGACCAAATTATCTATACCAGTGTCTGCTGTCTGCTTCATGCTCAAGATTCATTGAACGAGCTTCAGGATATATTCCTGAACCGCAGAGTGCTAGAAAGAGATAATTGGGAGAATACTGACATCTGGTGTTCAGAGAGATGAACATTTCTGATTTTAATTGGGAAGGGCCACAGGTACCCCAAACCTGATCCCAGAGTAGACAACCCTCTATCCTGCACATTTGTTTTGTCTAACACCCAATCAGCAGGAGTGGAGGTGCTCCAGGATGAGGGCTGGCAATCTCTGGGCTAGCCAATTAAGTCAGGGTAGCACAGCAGGTAGATAGAGAGTACTTTATCACAACTTTTGTCACAACAGCCACAACATAAGACTTAACTAAGACGTAACAGTTCACAAGACTTTAAAAGAGCACAATAAACTCACAGTGTACAAGAAGGACATGTTAATGTCTGTCCAGTAGTACTGTTTACAGTAGTGCTACTGCTTCACAGATATAGGGTTTTCAGAAGGGTGTTCTTCCCATGTCTGTGTGATTTTCTTTTGGGTCCTCTAGACTTTACTGGAGAGAAACAGTTCTTCAAGGGTTCTTTAAGTTTTTGTTGGATACTTAAGAGATCTTAGGCTCTATAATGCTGATATGTAGGTTTCTGACTCTAATCTGCCCCTAGGTGTATGATTGGATGAAATGTATACTTCTGCCAATTTTTCATTCTTGCTTGTTTTCCTTGTTATAAATTTTAAAACATGACCTAAAACTTGACCTCATATTGATCCTGTCTGAATTTACACAGAAGTCCTTTAACAATGCCATCTCCCAAATAAATAGGAAATGATGTTAAACCTAAGCCATATGCTGTGATGTCATCATTAACTGGGGCACAGCTTTAGTTATTTATTTATTTTCGACAGACAGACCTTCAAAAGGCATCATTGTTCTTGTCTATCCAAACAACTTGCTCATCTATCTGATATTACCTAGTGACAGATCAGCAAAAAAATCTGGTGGTGGTGGAGGTTTACTGGTATTAATGAGATACTAGAAGAAACCAGTAGAGAATTTCAAATAGTTTCTTTCTTTTAAAAATAAATAAATAAATAAATCCTCCTTTTCCTATTAAATACATTTAATATATATACATCCTATATAATACATTTCCCACTTTGTTAGTAAAATAAAATATTGATATGTAATTTCAAATATATATATAATAAAAATGTGATTAAAAATGTGATTAAATAGACATAATACAAAGGTCTTTTTTTTTTCTTTTTACTGTATCACCAGTCCTAATTGTCAGCATACACTCATACTATATATAGGTGATTACAATGAACTTCAAACAGACCATTTTAACTAGCCTTTTGTCTTCATTAGAACAAGTATGTGTCAGTAAGTGTCAGGTGCTTAGAGATGCTAATGTATGATTTTGATGATTTTGATGCTAATGTTTGAGTGGTTCATTGTATTTATGCTCCACTCAGAACCACAGTAACAGCCTGCAATGGTAATGTACAAATTACCATTCAAATACCTTCTGTTTTCTGTTCACCTTATTAGTCATGGACATATGAATGACAATTTTTTTTGTAAAACACGTACTGCAGGCTTAATAGTGAAACAAATTACTACACAACCCAGATATTTCCTTTTCTAAAGTCTCCAGCTAAGCATGTGTTGTAGATGACTGGAAAATAATGAATTGGTTTCATACCATTAAACTCAAAGGGGCAGTGAATGGTTTTGAAGCTCTCCTGAGAGAAATGACTGCGGTCTCACAAGGCAGCTGCGAAACATTACACCTACCACATAAAGAAACACCTCATAAAGCCCTTTTACCAGAAACCAGTGCTGAAGTGTCACAGTTCAATTAGTGTTTTTCTTTCGCTAACACAATCGATTCGGTTCAAGAAGATTTTATTGGTTAGCTGAATCACCAAGGCAACAATTCACCACATTTTTCCTGTACTGGGAAGAGAAAAGAAAACATGTTTACTGGGAACATGCTTATAATGGAAATCTGGAAGCGGGGTTCTTGAATTTAACAACTACTCTATATGACGTTAATATAAAACCACTCTGATAATAACGGTTTTAGGATGAGACAGACATGAGAGAATGTTTTACCAAAACTGTTATGTTGTTTTATCCAACATCCTAATTTTGTATATTTTTTTCCCCATATTCATATGTCTATGTTGGTAATGTGCAACCACAAATGATTCCCTTTGATAAAGTAGCTCCATCTCTGAAGGGATGGAAAAGTATACAGACTATACAAGTATGCAATATAGATCTATAGCTTAATCTACACACAACTTTGTTCAACAAGAATTGATGAAAGATCATGCTCATTCACTTTCAGTAACCGCTTTATTCTGATCAGGACTGTGGGTGTGAAATGGGAATACACACTAGATTGGATGCCAGTCCAAATCTAGTACCAGCATGTAGGGACAAATTTAAATAAAAAATTTATATCTGGATTTCTGCAAAGCTGCTTTGTGACAATGCCCATTGTCAAAAGCACAACAAAAAAAAAAATTTTTTTTCAATTTTTGGGAGATTGGAGGAAACCCATGTGGGCTTGAGGAGGACATGCACAGAAACTCTGCATGGTCACCCGAGCTCAGGCTCAAGCCGGCCACCCTGAAGGTGTGAGGCAGCAGCAGTACCTGCAATGCCACTGTGCCACCACCATTAATGAAAGAACTCTACAATACTTGTTTTCTCTTGACTGTTTATTGACTACCCAAACATCTGCCCTTAATAAATTTTAAGTGAGGTTCAGTTTAATGAGTTTTTTATTGGACTCAGTTCATTTTGCATTACAGAGAATTAGAATTGTTCGTTTATTCATTCATTCATTTTACTTCTGCTTTTCCTGTTGTGGGTCTCGATGGAAACAGGAGAAGGTCAGCCCAGATTTTTCTATACCAACTTACAGCTTCCAGCTCCTCCTGGGCAATTCCCAGACTTTCCCAAGGCAACTGTGAGATATGATCTCTCCAGCAAGTCCCTGGGTCTGTCCCTGGGTCTCCTCCAGTGGGACATGTTCGACACGGAGAGATTGGGCTCCAGTGAGATTGGGCATCATTGTAAGTTGTCCAAAAACACCTTAACTGGCTCTTCTCTGTTCAGAGGAGCCGTGTGTAGTGATAGTGGTAGATAGACATTAATCTGGGAAAAAAAAAATGCTGGAACATTCCTACATCAATGGCATGGCATGCTTGACATAGAAATAAGAATGCATCCAGGCATATTCTGCAGATGTCCATGTTGCATCAATCTACTGCTGTTGCATACTATTGGTCGAATTGTAGTATTTTACCTCTTTATGTCTGTTTTTGCTACAAAGATTTGCAATAGATAGATAGATAGATAGATAGATAGATAGATAGATAGATAGATAATGGAATAGGAATATTGATTAAAAAAAAATCTTAATACAGTATACCTTTTAGGCCATTCAGTTCCCCCTGCCATTTTAGCGACAGGATTTTCATTGGAATTGGACCTCCACTTACAAGGAGGTTCTCAGACCAACTGTTACTGAAACCCTGCAGGAAAATGTGAAGAAGTGAGCAAGTGCGGTCACATAAGTCATCCACCCAATATTGCCCAGACATGTGGAATAAAAATGTGCAATAATGTGTAATATGCAAACTGTGCTTCTATGTTTGAAATTACTGTTCTATAATGATGTTTGTATTTGGTGTACTGATACTGAGATTTCATTTACATATACAGTATATTTGCACTCAGCTGTCATGGCAAAGCCACAGGACACCAAATGGAATAGGTAGCTATAAACATATCTCTAATATGGTGGAAATCTATGAAATCAGTACTCAGTATGATAATACTATATGTTTAAATGGTAAATGGCACACTTATATAGCACTTTTATCCAAAGTGCTTTACACTGTGTCTCATTCACCCATTCACACACACACACTCACGGTAGCAGAGCTACCATGCAAGGCGCTAACTTGCCATCAGGAGCAACTTGGGGTTCAGTGTGTTACCCAAGGACACTTCAGTATGTGGAGTCATGTGGTCCGGGAATTGAACCGCCAACCCTACCATTAGCGGACAAACCGCTCTACCACCTGAACCGCAGCTGCCCCAAATGTTTATATGACAAAAGTTTACTGAAACCTGACCATCACACCCATACGTGCTTGTTGCACATCCCATCCCAGATTTAGTCCTCCCTTTGCTGCTATTATAACATCCATTCTTCTGGGAAGGCTTTCTATTGGATTTTGGAGTGTGGCTGTGGGGATTTGTGCTCACTCAGTCATAAGAGCATTAGTGAGGTCAGGTATTCATGTTGGATGAGGAGGCCTGGTGCACAGTCAGCGTTCCAATTCATCCCAAAAGTGTTCAGTTGGGTTGATGTCAGGGCTCTGTGCAGGCCACTTTCACACCAACCTTGGCAAACCATGTCTTTATGTATCTCATTTTGTGTACATTAGTGCTGTTTACTCTAAATTGTACTAGGTATTTGACTACATACAGAAACAGCACAGTATCTGACAGTAGAAAATACACACCCATGATATAATGTTCAAGTTGCTAGATGTAGGAAATTTAAGAAAGTGTCATATACGGTTAGGTTAGGTTAAGTTAAAGCTGTTGTGGTAATGTATAGATTTTGTTTATAGATGGTGTTATAGAGTCGGTTATGAGCTTCTATGCTTATTTCCTTATGTTGGCTGGATACAAGTCCTGGATAGATGGCTGGAAAGCTGCACCCAGCAATCTCTTCACTTTGTCCTTGGCTTGTGCTGAAGCAGTTCCAAAGCAGACAGTTTCAGATGTCAATAAAATGGATTTAATAATAGCTGTGTAGAACTGGATAATGACTGCTTGCAGTAGTTTAAGTTCCCTTAACTATTGCAAGAAAGAAACATTGACAGATATTCAAAAGAGATGCCATTTAAGTCTTAGTGACATGAGACAGTGGGATTTTGATCATCCCACACATGATTTTTCTTAAAAAAAAAAAAAAAAGAACAAGAAGAAGAAAAAAGAAATCTGATGTATATGAACATTGTATTCATACAGTATATACATACAACACAACAGCATACAATCCAAATAGAAACAGTCAGTTTTGTTTGTTTAAGGCTTATGGTAAAAGACAACAAAAACAGTGCAAGCACATTATAATGTAGATATCTGTTCATGACGTTTGAATGGGGTTTAGGGGTTTTATGGAGAATAGACCAGACGTTCTATGTTTATTCTTCATTCTAACAAAGTCACAAAGCCCCCCTGTAGGTCGGATGGATTTAAATAGGTGTGGATGAATCAGGAAATGAGGCAATGGCCCATGAACAGTTCATCTGAATAACACTGGAATTGAGCTGTGATGTCATGCTGTGACGAATGGCCTTTTGTGTGTGGTGTGTATGCGTGCGTTTGCCCCTGGAAGACACTTTTCCTTTGTATCCTTCTACATCTGATATCAATAAAAACATTTGCTCACCTTTCATTTTCCAATAAAATCATCAGCTGGGGGTGGGGGCGGGGGGGGGGGGGGGATTGGGGGCTCAGGCAGCTCTCATGATTTTAGAACTTGCTGGGGACCAAATTCATAACCTAAATGGATAGGAGTATCTGACAATTAAAAAGAAAGAGAAAATAAACTAGAAGAGCAGCAATATTTCCTTTTGTTTACTTCAGTTAACCTTGGGGTTAGCTCTAGGTGTTAATTAACATTAATTAGCTGTGTTAATCATTATGTTCTTAGAAGGTCCTCACAAGAATAATTAGACAAATGTGTTGAGCGTATGAGTGTATACAAAGATCTAACGGATCAGCACCAAATAAATTTAGAGTTGAGTTGCCTGACCCAAACCGACTGAATCTTACACTGGATGGTCAGTAGGTGGCGCTGTTGATGCTCTGTTGTATGTAACCCTATCTTAAACCCCCCCCCCCCCCCCCCCCCCCACACACACACACACAACCTTAAAACAACATCAAATACATTGTACCAAAGCAACAATACCTCTAAAGTGTGGGGTTCGTATATGCTTAATATTCTATCTATCTATCAATTAAATATATATATATATATATATATATATATATATATATATATATATATATATATATATATATATATATATATATATATATAATCAAAAGTTTAGATGCACTCATTATTTTTTAATTTTAGAATAATAATAAAGTCATCAAAACTTAAAGTCATCAAAAATAACACAAATGGAGCTATGGGAATTATGTTGTGAGGAAAAAAATATCTAAATAATTTAATATTTTACCATCTTCAAAGTAGACACCCTTTTTGCCTAGAATTTCCAGAAATGTATTCTTGGCATTTTCTCAATTAATTTCTTGAGGAATCCCCCTGAGATGCGTTTTAAACGGTATTAAAGGAGTTCCCACCTATGCTGGACACTTATTGGCTGCTTTTTGGAATATTTCGCTCCAAGTCATCCATTAAAAAAATTTTTTTTTTGTAAATAAAATGGTAGTTTTCTAATGGAATAAATAAACATGTTGGCACAATTATATTTTTTGTCTACAACACCGATTTCAAACATTTAATCATCAGATCAAAAGATTTTTAAGATCATGAGAAACATTTCAGTCAAGTGTCTCCAAACTTTTGACCGGTAGTGTGTCTAAACTGCACCTATATTCGTTGCTTGTCCAATGCATTGTGGGAATATGGTGTGAACTGAGAGGCAAGGGAGTGTGAGAGCGTCTCACTTACTAAGTTAAAGAAGGCACAAGGGGCAGGACCACCTAACACGTGTGCCCAACCCCCATTTCCATCCTCTAAACACACACACTCTTCCTCACACACTCTCTTTCTCTTTGACTTTTTTTCCAGTGTCTCTCAGAGCTGTGTGTGTGCTGCTCCTGCTCCCTCTCTCTCTCTCTTTCTCTCTCTCTCTATTCATCTCCACTGTGTGTGAGATAACGTCTGCCTCTGAGACCAGTCTCAGGAGTTCCAAGAGCATTCAGTGAGTTTCATTCAGAAATCTGAAGACATCATGAAGTTTGAACTGCTGCTGCTGATTGCCCTAGTTGGGTCTTTTTGTACCATCACACATGCAAGTAAGTCAATGCACACACACACACACACACACACACACACACACACACACACACAGTACACGTTCTATCATATGTTCATTCATCATTCATTCTTTGACTTTTATGTCATTTTCCTTTTTCATCTGTCCTACTCATGAGCTCCTTTACTCCTACATGTGAAAGCTTCTTCTTCTTCTTCTTCTTCTTCTTGTTCTTCGTTAAGTCTTCAGCTCAGGAACCTCTCCAGCTCTCTTTCTTTGACTCAGACATTCTCTAAGCATGGCAAGATATTGGCTTGTTCAGCAGTTTGACAAAAAGTTTTCCTACTAAATTTTTTTTAAGGCAATCTGTGTATTATAAAATTCACTTTCTTACTTCGTTGCCATTTTTTAATCCATTCGACAGTATTGGAAATTTCAAGTAATTGCTTTAAACTTGGTAACTTGGTAGATGTGGTACAGCCACAGATTATGTCATGTACTGTTAAACTCTCTCTCTCTCAATCTCTCTCTCTCTCTCTCACTCACACACACACACACACACACACACACACACACACACTCTCTCTCTCTCTCTCTCTCTCTCTCTCTCTCTCTCTCTCTCTCTCTCTCTCATTTGAGGCACTTTTAAGAATATGATGTAATGGTGCCATGTGTCTTGGCTCAGTTTTTACAGGGAGATCTCTCTTTCTTTTCTCTCAGCCTGGGCAGGGTCATGTGAGCATATAAATAGATCTGGCCCTATATTTAAGAATAGCATTTGGTGTTCAGTCAACAGGCTGGTTAGACTTTTCGTCTCAAGCTATGAAGCGTGAGAGTGAGAGTGAGAGAGAGCGAGCGAGAGAGAGAGAGAGACTCAAATTATGCCCATTCAGGGCGGGTACCCCCGCCTTACGTCTCTTGCACACTCCACTCCTACATGTCACCATCTTTGGCGGGGTATCAAGCTTTCACCCCCGCAGGGTCTTGTGTGTACGTGTTATTTTTAAAATGCAACCTTTAGTGACACGTCAAGTGCCTGTTACAATCCTACGAACCCGGCATGATAAACAAACTCTAGCTAAAAAGCTGTCTTGCAACACACTCCGCTTCTCCCCTCATTTCAACTGCATGACACTTAAGGAGGTGTGTTAAACAAAGCTGTCAGACCTGGCAATGAGTCACTTGTACTTATCTGTAACTAACCCCCATAAAAGTGGTAATAAATCCATTAACGGTGATCAACCGTAACATTATGACGATTCCATTTATATTTATTAAAGTTTTATAATGTGAGAAGAAACAATGATCTGTGATTAATGCTAATAATATTATCTTTAGTGGATATGTAATAGATATTTTACAGATAATTCGAGATTTTTGAAAGCTGTGTTAGACAAAAAAAGGCATAGCTTTTTAATTTAGTAAATAAAACGTCATTAAATAAGTAAAAACGTGTTCTAGACTGTTAACGTGTATACGTATAATAACTGTGGTTACTGATCATTAATATTAAGCCTTTAGCAATGAATATTTAGCACAGGCGTGTGCACTGATATTTGTTCCAACCATGAGGCACTATGTCTACTTTCACGAATGATCATGTTTTTTCACTGTCAGAAAAACAATATGCTGTACAGGTACATTTAAATATTCTCTAACATACAGTGTAAATGTTCTCGGAAACAATTATGCACCTCAGTGTTGTCCCACAACTAAAACTACGAAGCATACCTCTGAGGGTTCCACCCCAGTGACGTGTGTTTGGACATGTGTTTGGTTAAAAAAAAAAAGTACAGTACTGTGCAAAAGTTTTAGGAACATGCAAAGAAATGCTGCAGAGCAAAGAGGGCTTCAAAATAATGAAATTAAATATTTCTACATTTAAAAAAATACCGTAAAGAGCAGTAAGCCGTAGTAAATGAAACAAAATCAATCTTTGGTGTGACAAAATCTTTTAAATAAAAATAGTAGTCTCTGGTACAATTTGTGCAGTTTTATAAGGAAATTAGCTGGTAAGTTTTGTTGAGCATGTAAAAAAATCTATAACAAAGTTTGTACTAAAAAAATTGGCTGCCTAAAACTTTTGCACAGTACTGTACATTCAGATGAGTACGTGATCAAAAAAAACTGTCTAGTGTTGTATATAACAAATATATGTAGCCATGAACTTGTTTCCTGATCTCATGAGAAATTCAGACAAATTTGAACAGATGAAAGCAATGTGGTTGGATTTCAAGACAAGTTGTAAGAAAAGATAGAAACACTAAGTCAATCCCTATTCCTAACCTTATCCTGAGACATATTTTCAAGCCTGAGTCTATGTTTGTAGCTGTCAAAGTGGCAACCAGGATGCTAGACGAGAGACTTGAATGATAGCATACATGTGGTATATTTTGGAGGATGCCTGTCATTCAAATACTTTTATAACTGGAGTTGAGTTGTACATTTTTCAGGAAAATGCCAGTGACAGTGGCAGATCTCTCTCTCTCTCTCTCTCTCTCTCTCTCTCTCTCTCTCTCTCTCTCTCTCTCTCGCTCTCTCTCCTACTATAGTCTAAACTCTTTGGGGCCGTGTATATAGAGCAGAAAGTGGCTGAACCTATTAACACATCCATAGATCTGCATATGTAATAACATTTAGATGACTCATCATTGCACCAGTCTCTCTCTGGACATGTAGGAATGAAGGAAGACTTGTGTGATAAGAACAACATTCACACCACTGTATCATCTTTTGGCTGGCTCTACTCTAATACTCTAATGTGTGTGTAGGAGTATGTACAATGTTATGAGAGTTTCTGTGCCTCCTCAGCACCAAGAACATTCCAGTTTCACACTCCCCTCGTGCACACAGCTCTGATTGAAACGACAACATCTTCATCCCCCTCACCTAACACCCCCCATGCTCCCCAATCATCATAATGTGCAGTGGAAGCTGATTGTGATATGGTGATGGATGTGATGGTGTCTCTGTCTCTCGCTCTCTCTTTCTCTGTCTCTAGGTCAGTCTCTCTCTCTCTCTCTCTCTCTCCTGCTTGATCCCGCTCCATCCCACCCCTCTGCGCAGTCTTTCTTTTCCCTTTTATGGTACTTTTTCTTTTAGCTTTAGAGAAATTTTCAGTCTTGGTCATAGTTACTCATTTTGTAGGTTGGGCATGATGATTTTCAATCACACACACCCACACACACCCACACACTCTCCATTATCCCGTACACCCGATGGCAGATAATATCCTGTGGCTTGAGGCCATAAAGGAACCCTATACCCTGTTAACTCTGTTACACAGCCCTGCTATTTCTACACCCTGCCTGCCTCGTGCACCAGTGCTACTCTGTCTCCTCTGTGTCTCTGCTTCTAACCACTCATACTCCTAAAGCTGCTTCTGCTATCCATGTCCTGCAGCTGTGCTGCCACGCCTAGAACCCAACTCACCAAATCTGCGTGTAAGAGCTCATGTGCTGTGTGTGTGTGTGTGTGTGTGTGTGTGTAGGGGAGTAGGGGGAGTAGGGGGAGTAGTACAGTACATTTTAATTATACAGCACATTTAGATTCAATGCTCATTGACCAAAGTGCAGAAATTGTTTTGGTTTTTCAATCAATTAACACACACACAGAAAACACACATTGACAATTTGTTGAAATTTGCCCAAAGCTGATGGGTGTTTTTTTTTTTTTTTTTTTTTTTTTTTTAAAGTCTTGATAGAAAAAAAACACAAAAAGATGAGGCACAAGTATCCTCAGCTAGACTCAACTGCAAAAGCATGGACGAGAGCAAGAGAACACTCCTTGCCATTTTTCTCTGTGTGTGTAAATATGTGTGTGTGTGTGTGTGTGTGTGTGTGTGTGTACAAGCATGCCTGTGTGTGTAGAAGTTGTTGCAGGGGAAGGAGACCATACTTAAGGCTAATTGTTGGAGTCCACAACATAATGAGGCAATTGTTAACAATGTCTGTAAGGCATAAAGCACACACACACACACACACACACACACACACACACACACACACACACACAACTCTTCCATCATCCCCTCTCTCTCTCTCTCTCTCTCTCTCTCTCTCTCTCTCTCTGTGAACAAACAGGACACAAAGTTCTCTTCTCAGGGACCACCCCCTCCTAGCCATGTCTGTGTGTGTTTTTGTACCAGTCTGCTGCTAATGGTGATTTTGACTAAATGCCTTATAGCATGCGTGGCCTGCAGTGATAAAGATAGCACAAATGCCCTCTCCGGGCCAAAAGCCATGGCAACACAATGGAAGACCGTTAAAAAAAAGGGAAGGGAGAAAGAACAAAATGACATCATGTCCTAGAGCAGTCTGACGTTGAAGTCGGTTTCGTGCGTTCAGTTTACTATGCTCTATTATCTGAGACTAAAAAAAGACCCACGTTTACTGTAAAAGGCTATAAAAATCTAAAATTACAACCTACTATTCTAACCAACTACAGTATTCATCGGAGGAGCATTGCAATATTGCATAAAAATAGTTTGGTGTATTCGAAGCGTCATTCTGTAGTGATACATTTGGTTATTGGAATGTTACCCGTTGTTAGATTGATTGATTAGGACTGATTCAGATGCAGTTTTTGTACTAGAGAAGATTCCAGGTGTTAGCTCGGCACATCAGGGAACCATTGGGAAAGACTTTAGATTGCCTCCAAGGAGGCCACAGAAAAATCTCAAAATTCTATCTCGACTTACTTTTAATTTTGTCTATTTATTACTTCATCCAAAGCTAAAAACGTGCCCATTGAAGTTTTTGATCTTAAATCAAATCGAATATATGCCGACCGATTGCAATGTATGACAATCCTGTGCCAAATGAATGAGTTATCTGTAATGTCATCAGAACAGCACGACATCTCTTGTTCGTTTGTCATGTGAAAGTAATAAAAGGGGAAAGGCCAGTGTAAAAACATCTTTCTGCAGTTCTGGGTTTCCTCAGTGACAGGGCAACACAATTAAACTTACTATCTACAAAGAGAAGTATTGCTTTGGATGAGGATTTATTAATCATACTCATTGGAGCATCTTTGTACCATCTTGGCATGGCAGGACTAGAAATACTGTATGTGTTGTAAACATCAGTGAAAGCATATGGGCTGGTTATATGTTAGTTTGAGTTATTACAAAGACTGTAGGGGCATGAGTAGGCATCACACATCATCAATATGCAATGTGTGCACATCTGTTATGTTGTGTGTCTAGCAAATTCTGATTGGTTGAGTGGGAACTTCTTAAATGGTATACTTAACAGACCAGAACTGGAACTTGTACTAAAGCAAAAGTCAGTCCGTTCAGGATTTTTGGGATTGATTTTGCTACGGCTTTATTTTCTCCTTCAAAATTTGCATGCAACTTGTGCAGTTTTTTGTGTGCGGGGATTTTTTTTGCGGAAAACTACTTGAATTTACGTCTTTCGCAGTGATGTTTGTTGGTAAATTAGACCTTTTAGCTGAACTCATGTTCAACATACAACTTGAAGAGGGCTTTGGCTGAATGCGTGTTGTGATGGCGTCACATGATGCAACCAAATCTGCAGAAAATCTAAATTAAACAATTAAAGAAATTTCCTCAGAATATTGCGGCGTTTATTTAATATTTTGCAAAATCATGAAATCCTTGAGGGACTGAATATACAGCAGCTTGAGGATTAGTTGTCAGAAGAGATGAAATGTATTATGAGCTATAAAGCATGACGAGGTGTGGTGTTATTGGAAAATATTCAGAATTGGGCTGGTGCAGTGCGACCCAATGTGAAGTGAAGGGGAGTTACTGTTATCACCCATAAGTGGTATGTGTGGCAATGTGATAAGCATTTGTTTTTTATTTAAGGACAACACATCATTAATTTTGAAAAACTGTTTATAACCTATTAGTTTGTTGAACGTATGTCAAAAAAGTTGAATCAGTTATGATTATATGTTTTTTTCTTAGTTAAATAACATGAAAAAGTCAATGTGTGACAACATTCAGTGTAATGTTATCACAAATAACCTTCTTTGTTTTTTTGTTTTCTGTAAGTTCTGACTAAGTTCACATGAAACTAACCCCAGTGCACTTATTCAAGTGTCAATGCAAGTATGCTGGTAAACTTATGCGCATAATACATGTTCACAGATTTGTAGACACAAAAGTGTCCGTCAGCCCAAAGCAGTAACACACACAATTTGAGATGTACAATCATTATGCTATTATTTACACATTGATTACTTTCACAAAGTGTAGCTCCTACTGCTCTGAAACTTTGTGGTAAAAATTCTCTGCTTGTAGGTTATAGCATTGTTCTCTGGTGATCAGGGATGTTATTGTAAAGGGTGGTTCCCTCACCAATATGGGCTCCAGCTGGCTTTTTTTTTTTTTTAACGCTAAGAACATCTGCGCTAGTAAAAGATACTGAAAAGACAATTGCAGTCCAGTTCAGTTTTAAAGAGTACGAAGTTTTAATGATAAAACTGAACTTATTTCCTCCCAAGGATCTTGTGCTTCTTTCCAGCTGCATCTAAAGGAAGTGAGCCGACGTGTTTGGAATGAGTGATGACGCAGGCGGGATATGAGCTCTTCAGGGTGGGGTTTAGGAGGGGCCTTGCCTTGGAGGTGTGGATAGGATATTTTGTGTGTGTGTCTGTATTTTGTGTCATTTTAACAGAGACAGTTTGTTTCAGAAAATTTTGACTCCTCAGTCTACCACTCCAACTACCAAAGCAAGAGCATTTGAGAAGCAGACAGAAACAAGATCTATAGTTGATTATAAAAGTACTAAGTACTGAAAATCTAGACTAATATGCAAATTGAAAACACCGATAATATGTATTCACCCCTTTTTATGGTAATGTAGAGTTTCTTGGCCTTTGTTTGCGTACTGAAACATGATAGGTTATTATATATAATGATGCAGTAACACTTGCCAGTCAAGTGTCAATTCTAAGCCTCACATTTAAAACAGTGAAAGAAAGAAAAAAGAAAAAAGAACCATTTTCACACTTTAACCACTATGCATACTCTTAATTAATTTCCCCTAGAAGATCTAATCATAAAAACATTTGAATGGCATTAAGTAAACCTCATACCAAATTTGTTATAACGCTGTTTAAGCCATAACATTTCTACATTGGTTGGCTTTCACACAGGTACTATTGTGGTACCCACAGACGTGGTGCTGGCACAAGTGACAGGGGCCTTTGGGCCCACTGAGGCTGCAGAGACATTAAAGGAGGTGGAGGAACCTGTCACTGAAGCACCAGCACCAGCTGCTACTGAAGCTGCTGTGGTGGAAGCAGAGACACCATCTGCTCATACTAAAGTTCCTGTAGTGGAAGCAGAGACACCATCAGCTCATACTAAAGTTCCTGTGGTGGAAGCAGAGACACCATCAGTTCATACTGAAGTTCCTGTGAAGGAAACAGAGGCACCATCAGTTCATACTACAGCTCAGACGGCGCAAGCAGAAACAACAGAAGGAGTTACGGAAGCTCCTGCCAAAAACACCGAAACAACTGTGGAGGCAGAGGATGCTGCAGCTACAGAAGCTACACCTGAAGTTATTGAGGTAGCAGATGAAACTGAAGCTCCAAAAACAGGGCTGTCAATCACAGAGACAGTATTAAACGCAGAGGCAGACCAAGTGATCGAAACAGAGGGGGATGAGGTGGAAGTGGAGGACTCAGAGGGTGAGATACTCACACAGACTTACATTTACAACATTTGGCAGATACTAGTATCCTGAGCGAAGTTACAAATGTGTTTTGTAATCTCATATACACATGTAAACATTAGTTATTAAGTGTACATCTCTCTCTCTCTTTCTTTCTCTCTGTAGGTATGAGCACGGGTCAAGTGGTGGGCATTGTGTTTGGTGCACTGGTCGCTGTGGTCATCATCATTGCAGTGATAGTCGTGGTGGTCAGGAGGATGGGACAATACTCGTAAGTACAACAGCTACATCACTGTTTTGTGGAAAATGCATGTGGTTGCTGTGTTAACATTTGGATTGAATAGCACTCGCAAGTGGTGCAATGGTTATAAGTGTTTATCAGCCATCATGGAATTTTGATTTTGAATTGAGTCCAAAAGGACATAAATAGGATATATTTACATTTATGGCATTAGCAGAGACTCTTATCTAGAGGGACTTCTAGAAGTGCTTTGCAGCCATCATCAAAACTTAGCCTTATGCTAGTACAAATAAGTCAGGGTCTATGAATAAGCAGATTAAGTTATTTATATACACTGTTTTGCATTACTATCAAAACCCCTATCAGTCAGACAGACATTACACAGTTAACACAGTAACTTTACAGTTTTACAAGCCATTATTAGCCTATGTGTAGATAACATAGTATGTCGCAGAGGAAGCATGTGTTAACCTTTGCCCTCCCAGGCTGGTAGCTGTCATTTTATATGGGAGAACTTGTTAGTGGCTAGGAATTGAATCTTAAATCTTGAACTGAGAGTAAATAGTTTGGGGAAATGGAGCAAAAATCCCAAAACAAGGAGAAGGAAAAATTTGCATGCTAACACTAAATGATTTTCTGTGTTGTAGGACTGGAAAGAAACAAAAGCCTCAAAAACAACATGGCCTCTCATTCTCTGTAATATCACCAAGCGTTGATCAATTATTTATTAATATAACCTACTTATAATTCTAATACGGATAAAATGATGTAACACTATGCTGCAACTCCTATGTTCCCTACACCATTTTCACTATTATGAGAAGATTATACACACACGCACGCGCATACACACACACACACACACACACACACACACACACACACACAGTGCACTTGTGGTATTCTACTTCTGTATGTCTACATCTAATGTTTGATACAGTCTAATCTTAGTCATATGTAGTCTGTTTTTAAAAATTTACAAACAAGCCTATGGTAAAGACTATGTGCTAACTAGGTAAATTGTCATTAGTTAGCCATTTTCATCAGCTGCCTAACAACAGGGTTCTCACAACTTTAATCACTTGAATAGCAGACATATTGTGTTCCCCAAAAGTGCTGTGATTAGAATGTCATTATGCACCAGACTGCAGCCATTAGCCTGTTTTGTGTAAAGAGAGAGAGAGAGAGAGAGAGAGAGAGAGAGAGAGAGAGAGAGAGAGAGAGAGAGCAAACCCAGGGCACTTGGAGTGGCAACATAAAGTGTCATCAACTTATACAAGACATTTGTGTTACTAACAATAATTCAACAGCAAAGATAAATGTGGATTTAATGCCAACAACATTAATATAACATTGATATCAAAGCATTAATTACCCTAGATGATCAATGTCCAAAACTTTACAGTAATCATGTCCTGCTCTTATTCCCAACCCCTCCCCCCCATCCCACCCCGATTAATCTTGAATTCCCACATAATTCTGTCAAGGTAAGGGGATGTGGGGAAGTTCGTGTGTGTGTGTGTGTGTGTGTGTGTGTGTGTGTGTGTGTGTGTGTGTTTGTTGATAGTAGGTGTGTGTCATTTGCTCAAACTAAAGTCTGTCTGATGTTGTTGCTCTTTTTAGCCCCTGAAAAGGAAGGTGGCAAGACAGGAAGAAAAGAAGAAAAAGAAGAGGTTCTGGAAATTCTGAACTACTGAACTGATGTCATTTCCTGTCATTAAATAAGCAAGCCAGGAGCACTCTAATCATCCAGGACAATTAGGGCAGCATCCTGCCTTACCCTATCCCTAGAACCATTGATTTGGACACTTCCCCCATCACCCTAACACCCCCCCCCCCCCCCCCCCCCCACCAAACAAACAAACAAAAAACCCTGCCCATAACCCCCACCACTGCCAAAGATTCAGACAGGAAGTAAAGGAGGAGGAAGAATTTGAATGTGTCACATATACTTACAACACATCTGGGTTGTTATGTGGACCTAATGAGCAAACACATTAACAGCCAGTTAAAAAAAAACAAACTAAAATATCTTTTAAAATAACGGGGAGATATGAGGTAAAGTACAGAAACGCGAAATAGTACATATGTAAATAACACCAAAAATGGCCATAACTCACCAGCCTTTAACTTTCTCTCTTTTTTTTATTGCATTCTATGTATCGAAAGCATGCTTGAACACACACCAGCAGTAGTTGAGTCTATATCCACATTCAATTCCATGTAGCATGACAAACATTAATGTGCTGCAGTAGTATGACACATAAAAAGCATTTTATAACCAGATTATAGGCATTTTATAAAGAGATTGTAACATGTTGTATACATTCCCAAGCAGATCAGATGTCAGGACAAATTGGGCCTGCATAATATCTTTCATATTTTGGTTTAACTAGTAGCTTTAATCCTGACATATAAAACTTTGACAGGACATTAATGGAATGGCTAATGGCTCGGGTAATTTCTATGTTCAACTCTTGCAGTTCATTAATGTGAATTCAAATTGACGTGGTTGTTTTTAACAGCCTCCCTTTTCAGCAGTAATTAAATCATATTTACTTTGCTCCACAGCATAACGCCAGTGTGAATACTGCTTAAAGTTTTTCAACCAGGGTCATTTTTGGAAATTCTGTTCAATCTGGAAAACATTTAAGAAGCTTAGAGACACTCGGTCTCATCATCCTTTTACATCATGTGGTCTGGCTACCAGACTTGCGCTTTAACCTCAGGTTCACTGGACAAGAAGTGACTCTTTTTGCTGCGTAATTAAGGGGTGTGTGTTATGCTGTGCTTGCTTTAATATGTGCACTGACTGACAAAAAATGTTTAATGTAAAATGGTTTGAGACACTGCAACAGTTTGCAACGATGCCTTTTTTTTTATGCTTACTCTATACGCCAGGTCCTCACTTTACTGTCTGCTGTCTAAGTCATTTTATTTAATTGCAGTGTTTTTTTCTTTTTCTTTTTGGATGTTCATACTGTTTCGATTAAAAAGTGAAAATTGATATCTCAATGTGTTTTGTGCCTCAGTAAGCTTTCTGACATGCGTGAGATCGAGCATCTCTGTAATGATGTTTTTGTGAAAGTTGTCAGGTAACAGTGTACATGCCAGTGTACAATCAATAACACGCTACAATTATTACCGTTATTATGCTAATCCTCACTGGTAACACGTCATAACCAGCTCATTCATTTCGCTGTCCCACTCTCTCTGTACCTACGTGGTACCTACCTAGATTTGGTCAGTTAAGTAATGTGAGGCACATAACACTGGCACTTGTGTGTGCGCGTTTCCATGTGGTTTTAGGCAGCAGCCCAGTTCGCCTCTCTCTGGATTGAACAATGGGGCTCTTATAGCACGGAGTCCCAGTCAGACCCTCAGCTACAGTATATAGGTGCCACGAAAAATTTCTGCATGTTTCAGATGGGTGGGGCACTTCCTGAATGTGCACTCTAGCACCCATGATGGCAGGAGATAGGAAAACAAGGACCAACTTATGCACATTTATTAGAGATCATATTGTAAGATATAAGGTATAGTATAATATATGGAGTGTGAGGTACACATATGTATCAGTTACACATCCATGCTGATCAATTTGTGTATATTTGTGTATGTGTGTGTGTATATATATATATATATATATATATATATATATATATATATATATATATATATATATATATACATACATACACACACACACACACATGTATTTTAAGTTCTCCCACATGCTCATAAATTCTCTCTCTCCCACATGCGCACACACATAATACTTACTGATAAACTTGATACCAGCTCCCTCCTGTGTACTTCATATATGTTAATCTTTGAGTGCAGAGTAGGCGGTATTTTGGTCAGGCTCATGTGTACTTCAGAGTCCAACACAATGAATGCCTGAAAACTAGCTACCCCCCCCCCCCCCTTTTTTTTACACACACACACACACACACACACAAATACAAATGGCCCTTTTGGTGTACTATATCAGAAGAAGCAGTCACATTTTATAGACCAATAGTATCCAACTACACTGGGATTATGATGGATTGGAATCTAGCTCAGTTTGGAATCAGGATGAATCAAGTGTCGAATCACTAAACTGTGCTGGACTCCTGCCCTTTATGGTTGAAGCTGAGCAAGCATGACGTAGAAACTGGTGAGGGTGTTTAGTTTCACTCTAATGGCTCTTTACCTGAGCTTAATTCTTCAGACTACACTGTTCACAGTTAGAAACTGCAGAAACATTGAGGCATGATGTCACCTCTCAATTTAAAAATTTTTTTTGGAGCCTGTAAATATTATTTCACTTAACCCCATTTGAAAAAAATAATAACATGCTTTTCACATGTAATTGTGTAAATGAGATGATTATGCAAAAAAGAAAAAAAAAAAAGAAAAAAGCAAATGTGATGGTACTATCAGTCTGGTTGTACCACTAGTGGGACCAAATTCAACTTGACCTGTGAAACAACAGATATTGGGCTAACTTGTTATTATAATGTTATTATGCAGAAGAAATGGATAGTTCATTGATTACTCTATCATCTTGCGATCATAGATTGACTGTGACACCAATTTTTGGGTAGTGTACAAAGTGACAACATTTTCAAAACCAAAATAAAGTGCCTTAGCAAGATGCATTAATGGCATACTGTAGTCTGCACAAGTTTCTGGACTGGTACTGGAAGGATATAACTTTGTATGGATTCGGAATGATCTATCCCTCTAAGAGGCCAAGTGGACCCAGTCTACTCCAGCAAAACGCCTCACACAGCATGACACAGCCAGTGTTTTTCCTTTAATTTTTCACCCATTTGTATATAATACTTGATGAAGGCCTTAATATAGGTCTGAACAACAACAAAAACAACAACAACAAAATCACATACGGCTACACTATGTCTTTCCAACTGCCATTAGCATCATACTCATATTGAAAGAACCTGTTGTTGGAGTATCTAAACTCAGCACAGAAGCTGTAGTGACTCCTGATTGGGGCTTGAAGATGCCAAAAAGACAATTTTCACACTCGGGAGTTAAGAGCTCAGACTCCCTGGAACAGGCTAAACAGGATATCTTGTTGCTCTGCTGACATTATGAATTCAATGAGTGCACTGTATGTTTTAAGGTACCAGTATGTCTAGGTTTGAAAGAGATGCTGTTTTTTTTCTTTCTATTTCCACCAGTACACACAGGGCATGATTATCAGAGAAAAAAAAAAAAGACATTTTCATCAGCGCTGTATGGAGTAGACTGAAAAGTCAATGCCTGATCAAAGTTCCCAGTTGCTACTTAGCAGTGTAGTGTTCATGGGTCATATTGATTTTGGGCAGCTGAGACTGATACATCTATGTTTTTGGAAAACAGTAAAAACCCCTTCTCATGCCCTAATGCTCCTAATAATATGTGCTGAGTTTTATTTATCAATTTTTTTTCCTAATCTTTTTTTTTCTTCTTTTTTTCTCTTTGTTGTCTCAATCTTTCAGTAATTTGCTTTATTTGTGGGTTAAATTACCCAAACATAGTCCGTGTAATATAATATTTTCCTCATTAAGGTCAAGTTATGTATAGCATCATAGAATTGTATATTTCATGCATCTAAATTTATGGGTTCCTTAAAAAAAACTTCCACAACAGTGCCCATTATAGTGATAGCTTGGGAATGATGCAACCCATGCCCAACTCGCCCAAACAGCAAATTGTCAAGAAAGTTCTGCCATATTTGCCCTCACAATGTTGAGGATTGTTTGTCAGCTCTTGTTTGGCTTATACTACCTGATGATTATCCCCTCCATCTGTTTCTATTTACCAGAACCAGAATTAATACCGCTGTATACTTTTTATGCCAGTTCTTTGCTGTTTAGACAGCACTACTGAGTTGTGTTTTTCACTTTTTGTTGGTTACATTATTGTTCATTCTATCCATTCTGGACATTCTGGACATACTTCATGAGAAATGTCGTCGAATATGAGCACATTATTCAGATTGAACATAATAATGTGTTCTAAATGGATACACAACCAGATTTGAATAGGAAGTGCACTATTTATTATTTTTTTTAAAGCTTATCAGAAAGGTTCACATCTGGTTGTGATTTGAAGTGTGTTCTGATCAGTGTTTTTTAACAGATACGAAGATCACAAGACAAAGACCATGTTCATTAACATGAATTTACAAACGATCTTGTTCAGGGTTGCAGTCATTTAAAAATCAGTGAGATTACTTGGGATGGTACCACTTTAAAACCTTGAAGATGGCTTCGGACTGAAATTGATTCGAACAGTTTTGCGACAGTGACTTAGGACTACAGTTGCTGCATAATAGCTTTAGGATTTCAATTGCCACAAAATTGTTTTGCAGTCAAGCCTCCATCAGTGAACAGTTGTTGACTTCACAAAATAGACTTCATGTGAAAACCGTAATGAATTTCCTGGTTACACAAATGCACTTTCTGACCGTGTAGTACACAGTTATAGAAGGGAATTATTTATGATTATGTTATAATTATTTATAATTTGTTGTCACCCAGATGAAGATGGGTTCCCATTTGAGTCTGGTTCTTCTCAAGGTTTCTTAATCATATCATCTCAATGAATTTTCCTTGTAACCGTCAGATCTGGCTTGTTCATTAGGAATAAATTAATAAATGTAAAATTTCTATCCTGAATTTATAAATTCATGCAAATCTCCATTAAAATCACAGTACAAATAAAACTGAATTAAACTGAATTTAAATTAGGCTACTAGTTACATTATATTTTGGGAAACAGAATCAACTAAATGTGTCAGAACCAGTATTCACAGACTACAGAAACTATCAGGGGTGCAGTTTTACATTTACACTCCTAATTTTACACTCCTACATTTACTATTCATTTAATACTTTCACAATTTGTTTGATTAATTTTCAATTTTCCTTGTCATAACGGTCATTTCCATCTCACTTCTTGCTGACCAATAAAAAACCATTTCGTACGGTTACATAATGTCATGTGCTGACCTGTTTAAGAGGGTTTTTTTTTTTTTTTTTAAAAATTCTAAGTGTTCATCTAATGTTGTTTTTCTTGTTTGTTTCAAGAGCACTGTAAGATCTTACCCTGTAAGATTGATGCTTTATAATATCACCCCAGTAAAGCAAATTTTTTCACCTAAGTGCCTCTGGCTTCCCAGTGCTACCCAAGATCACATGTGTGTACGGTCAGGTGTCTGAAAACATGAATGAATTTTGTGGTATATGTTAAAGTACATGCACTTCAATGTAAACTTGATGAAATCTGGTGAAATGGAGAATCTTATATTTGAGTGTCAGGAATGACTGAGTAGTATGTGAATGTGTGTTGTTTTGTGAATCTCTCTCTCTCTTTCTCTCTCTCTCTTGCTGCGTCCAACTTTCACTGTAAGTGCTGCATTGTGAGACCCAGCTGGAACATGTGATTGCCTACATGTGATAACACTGATCATAGACGTCCATTGTCTTGCTACGCGCGCGTGTGTGTGTGTGTGTGTGTGTGTGTGTGTGTGTGTGTGTGTGTATGTGTGTGTTTAAAGTAGCATTGTGTGCCGTGATCTTCACCATCTGTACTCTGGGACATGGCATAGGCCTTTATCATGTCCTGGCAATGTCCTTTGCCCAGCATTGGCAGGCATTAATCTGACAGTGTTAGAAGTACCCATGTCATTGTGGTTTTGCCATGCACCACTTTCCTGTGATGTTGCTTTAGATACATTGAGTGTTGTTGCTAAAATAGGAAGGAAGGAGCAAAAATAGTGCAATCGATTAAGCTTAGCTATGAATTATTGGGAAAGGGGAATGTTTAATTATTTGGGGTCAGGAAGATCTACGTCCTAACGCCATTTGTTCTCACCGCTGCTTCTTCTCCTACATTCATGTATTCTGGCACAGGCCACAGATTTGCAACCCTGGTCCTAGAGTACTCCCTCCTGTCCTGCACAATTTAGTGTTTTCCTTGCTCTAACACACCAACATCAATGCAGGAAGGGTGTTAGTTTGATTATTAAGTGTATTAGGTATCTTGGTAACAAGAAAAACACAAAAATGTTCAGGATAACGGGTACACCAGGACAAAGATTGTGAACCTGTAGCCTAAGCAAAGTTTGTGCATGTGTTTTGGGTTGTAGATTTGGATGGAACACTGAAGGGAGGGGTTGTATATATCTGAATTTTAAAATTCAAACCGGCACAGTGGTGTTGCTGCCTCAAAGCTCCAGGATTCTCGGTTTGATCCTGAGATCGGGTTACTGTCTGTGGAGAGTTTTAAATGTTCTCCGTGTGTCCATGTGAGGTTTCTCCAGTTTTACCGGTTTCCTCCACTTTAAAAAAAAAACATGCCAGTAGGCGGATTGGCTACTCTAAATTGTGTGAATAAGTGTGTGTGTGTGTGTGTGTGTGTGTGTGTGTGTGTGTGTGTGTCTTTTATTGGACTTGTGTCCCATCCAGTGTGTATTTCCGCCTCACACCCAGTATTCCTGAGATATGCTCTGGATCTACAACCCTGACCTGAAGACGAAAGAATAAATTAAGAGTTTCACAACAGTTAGCTTTGCATCATTGCATGTTCAGATAAATGTTTCGATTAAATTTATTTCTCGCTTGTAGGTCTCTTTGCATAAAATTGGAATATGCCAAATAAATAAAGGTTAATGTAAATTCCTGTATACATTTTATTATTTTATATTTGTACACCTCACTGAGGCCCCATAATATCTACTGTTTATCTATCAAATCTAATGTTCCATTAAGTGCTGTTTTTAAATGTTATTGTTTACTATTGTACAAAAATCTTGGCATAAGACAGTCAAATATATAATGTATATGTATAGTATCAGTAAGCTCTGGTTGCCTCGATCTGAAATGGTGTGCTGTGCTTATTACTTACTAAAACCCACTCAAAAGCAGTATACATATTTCCAGTATATTACCCATACGCAGATAATGTACTGTAAAACTGTACTGATGAAGGCGACTGTGTAATGAACTATACATGTCAAGACAATGATAATAATGTGGTATGTTTTTGTACTTTTTGATATTGACCGTAACTAAATAAAAACAACAAAAAATGATATGTGTGCAAACTGTTGCCAAGCAACATCTATTAGCAACAACAATAACAACTAATAGCTTGTTAGTTTGTGAGTTTTTTATTCATTATTTTAGCCATGGCATTTATTTACGAATTAAAACTCGTTAAAAAATGAAAATATTCATTTTTCCTTTAAAAGTTCTTTCATTTTTAACCGCTTTCTTGATCCAGAACATTGTTGACACTATCTTATTGAAGTACTTTTTTCAGTAACGCACCAGATATCTACACTACGCTAGATATGATTATAAAGTGGCAACACTAGTGCACTATATAGTGAAAAGGGTGTGGTTATAAACATACACCTTGTTCTCCTCATGCTTCATCTCCTTAGACTGCTTCTCTTTATTTGTCTTGTTAATGCCCCCTATTCTATATATATTTATAGCTTTTCATGTTCATGTTTGATAATAATATCCCTGAGATTTTGCCTGTGTTTTGGATGCACAGTATGGACTTAACTTTGCCTCTGTTGTGAACCCGGTTTGGTTTTGGACATATGTCTGGTTTTCCTTCTCTTTATAATAAAGAGACTCCGCACATATGTCCTGCCACGTCCCAATTGTTACGACGCAACTGAAATCGTACTCAAATTATGGTGTCTGGGTCCACATATTCTGTGTTCTTTTCTGGTAAAACCACGGCGAACCTGTTATTGTTAGTCACTGAATGTTAGAACTGGCTTAGGTACACTCAATTACACTTGCTATAAACATGACATGACGTGAAACACACCGCAACACTTTATTCACTTTATGGCCTAATGAACAGCACAGGATGTTAGTAATCATCGGTCTGTCTATTTTCCTATCATCCTACACCTAAAATACCGGCCTAGGTTATTGTATAGAGGAAGCATCATGAATGTATCATCAAAGATGCAGTATGACATTCAGGGGTTAAACTGGAATTTAGGAGGTGGAAGAGCACCGTTTATGGGTGCTAACAGTATGAGAACAGCATTGATCAATATACGTGTTATTATATGAAAGTGTCAACATTAATATCAAGGGGGAAAAAAAGGAAAAAAATGTTTATCCTGTGTCCTGTCTGTCCTAAAGGGTCGAATTTAACTAAGTACATTTGGGTGGCTAGAAATGAGATATTCAGTTTGCTCGTCAGTTTTGGCAAAGCACTTACATTTACATGTATTCACTTAGCAGACACTTTTATCGAAAGTGACTTACAAATGAGTAAAAAATTTTTTACAAAGTACATTCAAAAATACTTCTGTGCCATGCAGTGCAATGCACCAGAGTTCAGCTCTGCTTACCACTGACATAAACCACAGGTGAAGAAATTCTTTTCTCTGGAGCCATCCTCTAGAAAAACATTGAATGACATGCAGTACACATAAATGTACAGACGCACACGCGCAAAAAAAACCCCCAAAACAACAAAAACATTCCATATTAATTCAATTCAATTTTATTTATAAATCAGGATATAGATTCAGATCCATACTGATCAAGCCAGAGGTTACAGTAGCAAGGAAAACCTCCACAAAACGACATGATGAAGGAACTTTTAGAGAAACCAGACTCAAAAGGAAACCCATCCTCATTTGGGTGACTTCTGGAACTGCACACTACAAGGTCAAACACTACTAAGTGTGTTAAAATATGTTAAGTGAATATGAATAATGGACAAAGAACCGAACAGTCTTTCTGATTATATTAGTTTAAATACATTACAACAGTTTAATAAGTATGTGCTGTCACACACATGTATGCATGCGTTTAAAAAGACTGACGTGGTCCTGCAAACTACACACACAGTAGTGACAGTAGAATAACACACACACACACACACAGAGTTCACACGATCAGCTGCGTACCACTATACATGTGCTTGTATACATTAATATATAAGAACATCATGGTTGGAACATGCTGTTCACATGCGGTTCACATGTGTGTGTGTGTGTGTGTGTGTGTGTGTGTGTGTGAGAGAGAGAGAGAGAGAGAGAGAGAGAGAGAGAGAGAGCGAGAGTATAGGAGGATGAACAGATGCAGGAGTGTAGGTGCACATTCACCCAGACCACCAAGATGTCACTAGAATTCACAATTGTTGAGGAGAATAGAGCCTTGCTAATTGAAGTCTGTGATATGTACATTGCGCGTGCACATGCGCGCACACACACACACACACACACACAAAAGAGAGAGAGAGCACTATATCTAAACTGGCTGTTTGATGGATTCTGCTTTAGATGTATAGATGTGTTTGTGTATCTGAATGTGTATGTGTATGTGTATGTGAACAATACAGACAGACACACGCACACACACACACACACATACACACACACACACACACACACACACACACACACACACACACACAGAGCATGCACACACAAGTATGTCACTTCCACAATTGGATTTAATTCACACGAGCCAGTGCATGCCAGTATTAAATGCTGTTTCCACAGTCGTTTTGGTCAGCAAGCCTTGTGCCAAGCAGACTCAACACCAGCTATATAATGCTTTCCTACTCTGTGCTGTTCAAAAGCGCATATAATATACATCTATAAAATCTACAAACTGTAACTAACTTATTCGTCAGTGGAAAAATGAAAGAGAGCACATACTTGTTGTAATGGCAAATATGTGTTTATCAGAATGAAGGCATAATCAACGAAAGGGCACTAATGCTGACAGTAGAGCATATTCTACAAGGAACAAAAACACTGCACATATGTCAACAGATGTAAGTTCAAATCTTCAATAACAGATTTACCAAATAAGCCCCTACATTACAGCCTGAAAACATGACCTCACAGTAGAAAAGCAACAAATGAACACCCCCGATATAAATTTCACATGTTCTAATGTTGAATTGTACATGACTCCCCTACATAATAAATAATTAAACTGCTGCTGTGCCAGGCAGATACTTCCTCAACTATGTGTAGAATGTGCTTATCTGTGTACCGCCTAGTACACCATCCTGCATGTATACAGCATAATATACGCATTAACTGCAATATCTGGAAAGTAACTATGATAATCACAGGGTCGTTTATTTATTACTCAATGCCAATATATTGCTAGATATTTGCCTCCTATTTATATTCTATCTGGAAATCTTAAAAAGTGGTGTTCATAAGTCATGTTAAAAAGCCGACACACAGTGCTGTGAAAAAGTATTTTCTTCTGATTTCTTCTGTTTTTGTGTCTACAGTGCCCTCCACTAATATTGGCACCCTTGGTAAATACGAGCAAAGAAGGCTGTGAAAAATTGTCTTTATTGTTTAACCTTTTGATATTCTTTTCAAAAAACACACAAAAATACTCTGCTTTCATGGATATCAAACATTCTTGGATCTACAGTGCTGTGAAAAAGTATTTGCGTATATTTGTGTATATATCTCATACTTAATAGTTTTAGATCTTCAAACAAAATACAACATAAAACAGAGGCAACCCGAGTCAACACACAATACAGTTTTTATTATTATTATTTTTTTATTGAAGCATAAAAAAGTTATCCAACACCTATCACCCATGTGAAAAACTAATTACCCCTTTAACCTTAAAATCTGGTTGTCCTCAAGCCTAGACAGCCCAACCCCAAGCCCTCTGTACGTGCCTGTTTGGATCCTATTGATACTTATATACATTGGCTGAACTAAATATTACAGAAAACTAAAAAAATAGTCTTAGTGACTGATCAACTCTAAATGGCTTACAGTACAGCAAATATTAGTTTTCGATACTAAGGAAGCTGAATAGACTGTAATGGACGTACATGGTGAAATATTTTATTTATTTATTTATTTTTTTAAAAAAGAAAGAAAATAGGGTTTCATGATAAACCTTTAAAGGACTGAAAGAGTGACCTCCAGTGGCCATCTGTAATAATTACAAGAATGAATGAATCACAGAATTCAAATAAGATCCACACCCTTCAATACACCAGCCTCAAATAGCCAATCCCCCATTCCAGGCTCCACCCAGTCACACACACACACACACACACACACACACACACACACACACACACACCATTAACTTTCTCAAGGATTCTTTAAATAGTCAACAGTTGCCGTTATCTTTACAGGTTCTATTTAGAACATTTTCTGAAAAGAGCACCCTCTATTGAGATGGTCCGCCAGAGGGCCAAATCAAAGAATGCTTTAGGGTGATAGATGGTTGATAAACTGGCCAAAACAGTAATCAGCATATCATAATCAACATTAAATTTTTAGATTAATCTGTTATTAACTTATAAAAAGCCACAATTAACCATTCTTTGCACATAACTATGGTTTGAATGCATCGGTCAGCTTTAAAAGTTGATGGGCATTAAACGTAATCATTTAAGCAGTAACAAAACGGACAATTAAAAATTATAGATAATACTAATACATACAGGATTTTTGAAAGTACAAAATTATAAGAATAAATTAACTGATGGCGGTGTGCTGTTGGAGCAGGTATAGCGTTGCAGTCTCACAGCTCCACGGTTGCTAGTTTGTCTGTGCAAAGCTTTGTATGTTCTCTCGGTGTCGTGTAGGTTTCTCCAGGTTCTCCGATTTCATCCTTCCTCCCAAAAACATGTGAGTAGGAGGACTGGCTACGCAAAACTGCCCTAGCTGTGAATGAGTGTTTAAATATGTGAACATGGTGCCTTGTGATGGACTGGTGACTTCCAAGCTTTGCGGTATTATCTGGTCATTACCTGATGAGTTAAATCCGGTTTGACCTACTGAGGTTGTTAATCCACTTATGAGGAATCAGGTATGACCTAAATCTGGTCACTAACTGTTGAGCTGAATCAGGGTTGACCTATTTAATCTGATACTTAACTGATGAGTTAATGGGTGTTTCACCTACTGTCTGCCCGATATAAAGTACATTGTGTGGCTGATGCTGGCAGAAATAAATGCTTGTGAATGAGTTGGTATGCATAATATGTATATTCACAGACCATGGTGTATCTATCTATCTATCTATCTATCTATCTATCTATCTATCTATCTATCTATCTATACAGTATCCCACAAAAGTGAGTACACCCCTCACATTTTTGTAAATATTTGATTCTATCTTTTCATGTGAGAACACTGAAGAAATGACACTTTGCTACAATGTAAAGTAGTGAGTGTACAGCTTGTGTAACAGTGTAAATTTGCTGTCCCCTCAAAATAACTCAACACACAGCCATTAATGTCTAAACCGCTGGCAACAAAAGTGAGTACACCCCTAAGTGAAAATGTCCAAATTGGGCCCAATTAGCCATTTTCCCTGTCCAGTGTCATGTGACTTGTTAGTGTTACAAGGTCTCAGGTGTGAATGGGGAGCAGGTGTGTTAAATTTGTTGTCATCGCTCTCACACTCCCTCATACTGGTCACTGGAAATTCAACATGGCACCTCATGGCAAAGAACTCTCTGAGGATCTGAAAAAAAGAATTGTTGCTCTACATAAAGATGATCTAGCCTATAAGAAGATTGTCAAGACCCTGACGCTGAGCTGCAGCACGGTGGCCAAGACCATACAGCGGTTTAACAGGACAGGTTCCACTCAAAACAGGCCTCGCCATGGTCGACCAAAGAAGTTCAGTGCACATGCTCAGCATCATATCCAGAGGTTGTCTTTGGGATATAGATGTATAAGTGCTGCCAGCATTGCTGCAGAGGTTGAAGGGGTGGGGGGTCAGCCTGTGAGTGCTCAGACCATACGCCGCACACTGCATCAAATTGGTCTGCATGGCTGTCGTCCCAGGAAGAAGCCTCTTCTAAAGATGATGCACAAGAAAGCCCGCAAACAGTTTGCTGAAGACAAGCAGACTAAGGACATGGATTACTGGAACCATGTCCTGTTGTCTGATGAGACCAAGATAAACGTATTTGGTTCAGATGGTGTCAAGCGTGTGTGGCGGCAACCAGGTGAGGAGTACAAAGACAAGTGTGTCTTGCCTAAAGTCAAGCATGGTGGTGGGAGTGTCATGGTCTGGGGCTACATGAGTGTTGCTGGCACTGGGGAGCTACAGTTCATTGAGGGAACCATGAATGCCAACATGTACTGTGACATACTGAAGCCGAGCATGATCCCCTCCCTTCCAGCATGATAACAACCCCAAACACACCTCCAAGACGACCACTGCCTTGCTAAAGAAGCTGAGGGTTAAGGTTATGGACTAAACCCTATTAAGCATCTGTGGGGCATCCTCAAACGGAAGGTGGAGGAGCAAAAGGTCTCTAACATCCACCAGCTCCGTGATGTCGTCATGGAGGAGTGGAAGAGGACTCCAGTGGCAACCTATGAAGCTCTGGTGAACTCCATGCCCAAGAGGGTTAAGGCAGTGCTGGAAAATAATGGAGTTATTTTGAGGGGACAGCAAATTTACACTGTTACACAAGCTGTACACTCACTACTTTACATTGTAGCAAAGTATAATTTCTTCAGTGTTCTCACATGAAAAGATATAATCAAATATTTACAAAAATGTGAGAGGTGTACTCACTTTTGTGAGATACTGTATATATATATATATATATATATATATATATATATATATATATATATATATATATATATATATATATAATATTTGGGCTTGGAGAAACTAACTTGAATAAACTTAAGTTAGAATAACAATTTGCAGTGGTGATATTTGCACTATGACAGTTTTCGATGAGCTGAAAAGGTACTTCCATGCCTTTTCTCAAAGGTCTACAGCTGTACTAAACAGTATGCCCAAAGTACACGCCAGGTGCTTATATAGACACACTCTTTAGTACTGTAGTATGCAGTATAGATCTAGCCTAAGCGCTGTAGGAGAATGAGCGCTCGCGCATGCGCAGTTGGCTGCGTGCGCTGCGTGCTGCAGTGACAGTGTACATCAGCGTTTAGCTTTTAGCCACCGGGCCTCGTACTGCAGCACCGTCCAGGCCAAATCTTGCCCACATGTGTCCAGATACCAACAAAGCCGGTAAGAAACGCACAGGTGTGCAATTCCTAACCTACTATAATGCTATTAATAATAAACAATAAATAGACCAGGCTCGCCCACCGCTGTGAGCTAATGTAGGAAATAACATCTTGTTTATATCACACGACGATGACATTTCGTGACCAGCTGACGCTTTTCCGATCATCATGCGTTATTTTATATAACCACAACTCATAACGTTTGCAGTATTTTCAAGGATTTTGCAGTGCATGAAACAGCAGATAATCCCGCCTGTGTGTGTGTGTGTGAGAGAGAGAGAGAGAGACCATGACCTTCCAGACTGCGGTGCTAGAGCCGCGTTTATTTAAAGGAGCTGTCTGTGTGACACACACACACACTCAACCGCAACATGTGGGCTACACCTGCAGCCAATGAATAAAACCACCCTCTTCTCTGATGAACAACAACAACAACAACATTCACTCGAAATAGCTCGTGCAAGACTGTGGATCATTTATGTTTGCAAGAATATATTTAATGCGCGCGCCGACGCAGTTTGTAAACATATTGCCAATGTCATAGCGTATAAACAAAACCGTAGGCTGATCAGTCAAATTCGCATCCTAATCGGTCTGCACTTGAAATACTGACATCGAGTGTACTATGCGTGCTTGGTACTGGTTCCTGGTCATACTGTCATTGCCTCGTGGTAATATGGCGGTACCGTGTGCTTTATAATCAGTCTGTTTCTGTGCATCAGAGCTAAACAAAGCTTGGTCAGATTGATGAGCAAGCGTCTTTGCACATTGCTCAAATAATACATAATAAAACGCATATTAATTGCTCCCTGAATGCCAACGTGTGCCTACACTGTTTACCACCTTACCCTGCACCACACTCTGCTATAATCTTAATCCGCTGGGTAACATAGTAGGGTTGAAATGAAATATGTCATATCTGCTATCAACAGTTGAGTTTGGCTGGTGGGAGACTGTACAGACCTTCATTTCAATATGGAGCATGAGTATGTTATATACAACCATGCAGGTGGTTACATGAGGCATAAATGATAGATCAGGACAAAAAAAAAAAGGATTTTGTTTCAAAGCGGAAAGCAGGAAAATGTCTAAAGTATGAGGCTTTTGAGGTTTGGAACAAATAAAAGGGTGTGACTATGGATTTGTCAAATCTTGTCAAACCCTGGATGGTAGTTTTTATTAGCATATTAACTACCAAGCACGGACTGGGATAGTGTATTCTGCTGTGTAATGACTCTATATAGGTTACTTTGTTTGTCACTGAGACACATACACACACACACACACACATGCACAAATATATTCTCATACACTGTCTGTGTGAAATATGTGAAGTATAACATGAGATATTAATGATAATTATTCTGTCTCCCAGGTAATAGGAAATATCAATAAAAGCACATAGGAGGTGGAGGAGTAAAACCAAACAGGTGGTTGACAACAGCCAGTGGGGCAGACATGGGTGATTCTGAGAACGGTAAACATTTATATTGATGTTAACAACAATAGAATACCACATAGGAAATTATTTTTTTTTAAATAAAAATCCAAGTGGTACATATAATTGCTGTGTGAAATAAGCTTTATCATGTTCCCAGCATATTAGTTTATTAGAAATTTTAGATAGGAGCTGATTTGCGTTTTTAATCTGTTGCATTAGTGAAGGCAGAGGAGCTGCTCGTTTCGTCAGAGAAGCAGCAGCAGTATGTAATTCTGCACTGCCCCGCTGATAGTCATCAGCATTCTCTGACTGGGGAATCTCCCCCTATACATGACTCACTGAAGGAGAAAGAGAGAGAGCCAGAGGGAGGGACTGATGACATCATGGAGCAGTCTGAGGAGGACCAAAACATCTTTCCAGCACAGAGGACCGGTAAACCAACCATGGAACCAGTACCCTTGCAAACCATTGACTTAATAAATCAAAATATAACCTGTAAGGCGGGTGAGACTGAACTCTTGGAAATGCTCAAACAGGACAATAAATCAGCAGATGCTGACCTGGACCCAGACTATGACCCCAAGATTAACCCTGATGGCAACCATAAGAGTTCATGCATGTTCTTCTGTCAGCACTGTCAAAGACGGTTTACTACCAAGCAAGGCCTGGAACGGCACATGCATGCCTTGTCATCCTGCCACACACAGATATTTAAATGCCGCTACTGCAGAAAGTGCTTCAGTACACAGTTCTGCCGACGTCGACATGAGAGAAGACATAGTAACACCAATAGAAGGGCAGGTGGTCTCATAATTAGCCCTGCTCCACAGGTTGTCGTAGAGACTCAGGGAATGGTCTCTTCACAAGAGGAAGACCAGCTTGCCCTGACTGCCCAGCCAGTCAGCAATTCTCCTGTGCCTGATGTGGAAGGAAGAGGTGACGTGGATGAATTTGGAGAGACTAAATGCTCTTTTGCCTGTAAGTACTGCAAGAAAGCATTTGGAACTCACACCAGCTTGCGAAGGCATGAGCGCAGGATACATGAACGTCGTCTATTGCCCAGAGGAGTCCGTCAGAAAGTTGTAAACTCTCATGAGGTTCAAATTCAGCATTCTGTTGGTCCGCCAGAAACCTCTTCCAATACACAACGCAATGATGCAGTCAGGCAAGAAGAGGAGTATATGGTCGATATTTCCAGCAACATCTCTGAGAACCTCAGCTTCTACATTGATGGGAAAATCATCTCCACCAGTGCTGTCACTAATTGTGAAGTGATGGAGCTGAATTCTGCTGCTGCTGTGATTGGTCTGGATGCCTTTATAGTCAACCCAGCTCAAATTACACAGGCCCTTAAAATAGATTCTAATGACTGCAACATGACCTCTGACCTCAGTGGTCAATCCTCTGGCAAAAGGAGGACATCTACCCCACCTTTACTGCCACAAATTAAAACTGAACTGGAGTCAGAATCTATCTTAACAACACCTTCTGCTGCTTCAGAAGGTACATTGATTGGCACTGTTTTCCCCCGGACATTAGAGACCATTGTTTTACAGAAGGAGAAAACTATTTATCTGTCTCCCAAGCTAAAGCAGCTTCTACAGAACCAGGATAGCAGTAAGTCATCATTTTCTCTGATCAGTGAAGGCCAAAAACTCTGCCCACCTTTATCACTAACACTTTTACCTGCAACAAGTAGCAGGTTTAAGAGAAGGACAACATCCCCTCCTATCTCCCCACAGCAAAGCAGTCCACCAATGCTGAAATCTACTGTTGTACAGGAAACTGATTCTTCTGCACCTAAAGTGCCAAAGATAGACAGTCACTGCACATCTGCTGTTATGAGCTTATCTAAAAATGGAGAAATAGAAACTGTAAATCCAGCTACAAATCATCCAGCTGAAACCATTCAGGAAAGTCTGCTATTGGATTGCTCTGCATCGGGGACTGGTGGCAGGTCATGTAATCAGCAGCCACTAGATCTCTCCAGTGCTGTTGGTAAGAGAGACAGTGAGGTCTTAGCTGACTGTGTTCTGGATCTGAGCATGGGCAAAAAGAGTACAGAGTCTGACTCAACTGGATGTTTAGCCTTCCAGACATCAGTCAGGAGGACTAAACCCAATTCGAGCATGTTGGAGAAAGTATTGCTAAGCCAGTATGCTGTAGTGGATGTTCCTACACCAGCAGATGAACCTGACAATGCTCCTTTAGAAACAGATTTAGCAGCAATGGCTGTGTCTGAGCCAATTCCTGCTAACCCTGAAAGTGTTATGTCTGAGCTGCCTCCACCCTCTCCTCCTGCACTGGATGCAACCCCTCCTCTGCCAAATTCTGCTGCACTGCATACTGCCTCTCCAGCCCAGCCTCTTTCAGCTACTTCAGAGCCCACAGAGATATTACTACCAGCGCAAACATCCATAACCAATCAAGAGCTTCAACCTATCTGCTCCACTGCTCAGTCCTCCAGTACTGCAGCGCTCAACACTCCTGTGGAGCTCTCAGTCGGAAATTCGTTGGCAGCTTTTAATGTGTCTCTTCCCAATTGGCTTAATTCCGCCCCTGGAAGTGTGACCCATGCGCTCATCCCCACAACCCCAGCTCTAAGCTTACAAGGTCCTCAGTATCTTACAGATACATCTGTGTGTGAACTAGCACAAAGGACCTTGGTGATTGATTCCGTCTTGTCACCTGAAACACATCTAATTTCTCCTGTGTTGGTGAACCAGTCAAACATCAGTTCCCTGAGTTTTTCTCCAAATGTGGTTGTTATTGAGTATACTGTTGCACTGGAGTCCTCTAATCCCACCCCTGTTCCCCAAGCTAATGCTGTTCACTCGCTCTTTGATAAAACACCACCAGATCACATTGAAGCACAAGAACTCCAGCCTTCATCTCAACTACAGGCTGCCAACATCGAGCCATCAGTTTCAGAACTGCCAGAGGCTGGCATTGTTGAGGCTCAAGATCAAGTATTGGACACATCCTCTAATGGAGAATCATTAGAGAATTCAGTAGCTGCAGTACTGCCATCACTTGGTCCCAGTGTTTCAGAGAAAGTAGAGACAACAGTGGAGCCTGCAGAAAATTCATCCTCTACTGATCTTCTCAAAGTGGAAACCTCAGACATTACCATACAGCAGAATCTTATGACTGAGGAGCAATTGCCCTTGCCTCCTCTATGCAAGCGCTTTATGTGTAATGCCTGTGATGAGCTCTTCCATTCCATGAAGGGTCTGAGTCAGCATATTGGTGAACACTCAGGCACTTGGCCATATAAGTGTGAATTTTGTGTCCAGCTATTTGAGAGTGACACTGGTTTATTTGAGCACCGATCCAGTTACCATGGCATTGGTAAAATCTATGTCTGCAGAATATGCTCCAAAGAGTTTGCTTTTCTTTGCAACCTAGAGCAACATCATCGAGATCTCCATCCTGGGCAGGAGTGCTCACATACTGAAGTAGAAAATGGTAAGTTAAGACCTGAAAACCATAACTGTCCAGTAAGAGCTGATACTTTTACTACAGCATGTCCTAGAAAAGAAAAACTTAGCCAGTCCTACCAAACAATTCCAAAACCAGAGGCTGACAGTAAATCTGAAAACACTACTGAGGAGTTATACACTACCATCAAGATTATGGCATCTGAAGGTGTCAAACCCAAAGGTACAGATGTGCGGCTTGGCATTAACCAGCATTACCCAAGTTTTAAACCACCTCCATTTCCATATCACAACCGAACACCAGTTGGACCAGTCACCACCACAGCCACTAACTTCACCACTCATAATATCCCACAGACTTTCAGCACTACAGTTCGCTGCACCAAGTGTGGCAGGGGCTTTGACAACATGCCCGAACTACACAAGCACATATTAGCCTGTGCTAATGCTAGCGACAAAAAACGCTACACTCCGAAAAAGAACCCCATTCCACTCAAGCAATTTGCAAAAGTGCAAAATGGAGTTCTGTTGCCTGCTAGAGGAGTCAACCTTAGACAGAATATCTCTCAAAAGCTTGGACAACCAAAAAAGCTCCATTTCCATGAGGCAGAAGCTAAGACAAAGCTGAGCGCTCATAGTAAGAGGAAATCTATGTGGGTACAAAGAGGGAGGCCAGTAGGGCGAAAGAGTTCACAGGAGGAGCTGGTGGTTTATATTTGTCCTCATTGTAGCAGGGAGTTCACTTACCATGCCAGCCTGAAGAAGCATATGGCTTTCAGCTGCCCAATGAAACCGATTTGCAGGAAACCTCCAAAAAGAAAAGGTAGCATTGCACCAACGCAGGAAAACCATGGACGTATCCGCACACGTGTATCAGATGTAATAATGAAACCACAAAGGTTAAATCAAGGACAGAAATCCTTAGCAAAAACACAGACCAATGAGACTGGTTCAGCCAGCAATGTGAATCTACCAGTCAAGGCTCAAATTGGCAAAGGGAAAATTACTGTGCGCAATTATAGGCCTAAAACATCTTATATTCTCTCAGGCTCGGCAGTTCACATAAGTAAAAAAAATAGACTCATTCTGATGGAAGCCACTCAGTCACCATTGGCATCAAAATCTTTAGTAGCAACAGGGAAATCTCAGCTGCAGAGCAATGGGGTACATGGTATGGAGAGGAAAATAAAGCAAAGAGATGTGGAGTTGAAGCCCAGCACAGAGGAGCAGTTCTCTCTGCGATTGAGAGGTCCCGTTACCCGCAGTCTACAGCAGGTTACATCTAATGTCACATCTAATACTAACAAAAAGGCTAACTCAACTAATCCAGCCAAATGTTTAGTCCAGACAGATGATCAGAATGTTGCTGAACATCAAGCAGTTGCAGAGTCAAAGAAATAAAATCAAAAGACAAAAAAAAAAAACGCCAAAAAAGGCATTAATAATGAAACTCTTGATCTTAACCTATGCCAAGGTTATCTGTAAATATTATCCACTGAAGGTTATATGTTTTTTAATAGAAGACTTTAACATTATAAGGAGACCCTGAATGAGAATGGTTGCGAATTAGATTTCTTAACTGAGCTCAAAGTTGCAGTGTCCTTTTAAACTTCTGTTTATAGTGAACTAGCACTACATCTGTGGCATACATACATTCATACATTCATAAATATCGTGAAATAGTTTAAAACCTGTTTTCACGTTCTTAGTCCTTAAATACCCAACACTGCACATTTGAATGTTTTCCTGTCTTATTAACAAACTACATATTACTTTATAGTAAATATGGTGAGAGGAGGAAAGCAATAAAAAGCAGTGTAAAAGTAACTGGACTACAATTGGGAAGCACTATTTTGTGTATTGACAAGGTTCTCATACTGTATATAAAAAAATCCTTGCATATTGGCTATATATAATAATATAATTATTTAAATAAAAAAAAAAGTATATCAAGGCATTACAACGAGATCATTTGCCAAAACAGAAGTTAATCAAGTTTAATTCATGGTCCTATTTGCGTAATGCAAACTCATTCCACTAATTTGGGTTTAAATATTCCTATAAACATGAATATATCTATGAATATGTATGCACTGATAATGAGGGCCTCCAGTAATTTTTCATATAGAATATTGTAGATATATAATGTTCACCTGTCCTCTAATGTCTAATGTTAATCCTAATACCCCTTATCTATATAATACAATTATTTTGTATAGTTTATCCACATCAGCTTTCAAACTGTTTCCATATGTAAAACAATAATATGATCAGTGCAGCTGCTACAGTACTCCTCAGTCTGAAACATCGTCGCGTAGTAAATTAAGTGAAAACAGACCTATATTCAGACACTATTTTGTTTTCTATACGCACTTTATCGCAATCGCTTGTCAGACTGCACTAATTGGCTATTTTTGAAGACATTAGTGAATTACTGAATATTATTTAATGTCAATTCAAACAAGACTATATACTCCTCATTAAGCGGAGTATATTAATTTTGTTAATTATTAGTGTGACATATATCTGATACTTGTTTTCATACATGTAAATGTTGCTGCTAGATTTGATTTGCTGCCCATTTAAAGGTGCACTTCCTAATGGGCAAGAGTGTATGGCATTGTGTTACTAAAAATGAAACTATGAGGAAAAACTGGGTCAACATGCCACTTCTACCACATCACTTTCACACTGTGTTTTATCACTGTAAACAGGCAACGTTTGAGACAGGAAACATGCAGTCTGATCTGAGACTCTTAAGACTATTAAGCACATACGATGAGCTTTGTGTAGCATTTGTTGGGTTATTAATTATATTGGTGTCCTTATATGTCTATGTTAAAAAAAACAAAAAACAATTGTTCTGTGATTTGCACAATCCATGTTTATAAGCCTATAATGTATTGAATTTTGGGAACAGTACTGTCAATACCATTTGTGGGAAAAACCTAAAAGAACAGCCTTAAAGGTTTGTGGTGAGAATGTAGCTTCGCTGAGGCAAGCTGCTTTAATGATAAATTATGTTTTGCTTCAGCACTGAAGGACTGGTGTTAGATTAGATTTGTTAGATTAGGAAATATCACTAACTGTTTTTTGTGTTTTGTTTTTTTTAAGTGATAATGGGTAAATGAACGGTAATAAGGGTTCACGGGTATATGTTTACATTAGGGCCCATCAGATAAAAATGGCCTGCTGATTAGCTGACAAGATTAGCTTTTGTATATAATAAAAGGTTAGTAAAATCAGAGTACATAAGCATGGGCATATGGTCTCAAACTTGAATACAGCTAATTATTAAACAGTAATCTTAATCAGATTGTGGTTTGAGACTTAATCCTTAACTTGCAAACGAAATGACTCGATTCATTTCACAAATGCTAGTTTTAATTTGAAACACATTTTCGCACCTTGTAAATCAGCATATACCATGAATCTGAAATATCTGCTCTCATACTACCAAACTAAAATCACACCACTCATGTACTTAACCTGATGGAGAAGCTGTGAATAAAAAAGGATCTATAAATCCTCATTTACTTGTGATATGTCTGTGGAAACTAATGTTAACATCCAAAGCATGTCTCTGTTTGAGCCACAGTGCTTTTGAAATGCTGTTATGTATGTTGAAATAAACTGCTCTGTGATAAATGCTCAGGAAGACCAGAGTTTGTTTATATGGCATGTTTACTCTTTGTCGACATTCTAGGAGCAAGACATAAGATTAATCAAACAACTGTGATGATAAAATAAAATTTTCATCCGTTTCACTTGTAAAAAAAACCATGACCACCCTTGGCAACATTTCTTAAATGTCTGATGGACGCTGTGAAGGATTTTACATGATGATGATGATTATTATTATTATTTTACCTTTGAAGGATGTTTTTTTTTATACCAGCAGATGGCGTGCTACCTTGCTGTAATATACAGGAGCCGAAACCACTTTCATCCATTTTCTGATGAACATCTGAGCCAACATCACAGTCCTATATCTGGCTTAGTTACACATTTACATTTATTCATATGCTTTTAACCAAAGTGACTTACAGATGAGGCAGAATTCAATCAGAGGTTGATGCTTAAAAGGAGCTCAGAATGATACAAATGATGCAAAGTTAAGATTCCACCATCTGATGAGAACCAAGTGCATGAAAGTTACAGCTGCAACAAAACCACAAGCATTACTGAAGTGATAGCCACAACCATTACACAAACATTAGCCACAATGCAACAAATTATATAACTATGTGAGTCAAAGAAAGCTAACTTGGAATCACAAAAAAAAAATACACAATAATCACAATACTATCGAGTTACATATAGATATGAGGGCTGCACGTCATCAATCATGTCAAAAGGCAGCATAATGGCAAAACAGAACACACCCAGATAGCCGTAAACTAATGCTTAGGGTGTATCTGCATCTATGTTCAAGTGCTCTCAGAGGGGCTTCAAGCACTTTTGATGGTTTTGAAAGATTCTTTTGAGGAAAAAATCTTATCAACACATTATGCAGCAAACTGCAATTTACAAAGTTTGGAGTGGATTTAGTATTGCATTCACATTATTTATTTATTTATTTATTTTAAAGTGATAAATAAATAAAGGTGGCAAAGTGAGGCCATAGCATTGCTACCTCACAGCTCCTGGGCCCCTGGTTCGATCCTAAGCTCGTGTTACGGTTTCTGCAAGTTTGGGCATGTTTAGTCTGTGTCCCTGGGATCTGCAGTTTCCTCCCACCTCCCAAAACCAGCTGGTGGGTGGATTGGCTATGCGAAATTGTTCTGGGTGTTAATGAGTGTGTGAATTTGTGCAAGCATGGTGCCTTGTGATGGGACTGGCATTCCTACAGTGCATTCCCACATCGTGTCCTGGATAAACTCCGGATCCACCATGACCGTGAGCAGGACAAAAGGGTTATTGAAGATGAATGAATGAATTAGCAGCATTTTCTTGCGTTGCCAGTACGTATTGATTCTACCATATCTGGTCAGGCCTAAAGTCTTAATAATTTGATCTAAAAATCTTTTAGAATATGAAATTTCTGGGTTAAGGATGAGCACTGTGTGTCTGAGTATAAATTTGCAGCTGTGAGCTTTGAGCAGGTGCAGATGTTGCATCAAGCTTAATAAAGCATCAATTTGGACATAATTTGTACACTACTGTTAAGGAGTCCAAAATAGCAAGCAATTGGGCACAATACAGCGTGCTTCGTTTAATTGCAAAGGTATTAGAAGCGTGAATTCAGACACGATCTACCGGCCATAAACGGCAGACAGAGCTGATTGGTTGAGGGGACTGGCACCAGTGTTTGATTGATGCACCCTGTCGGGGAGGGGCGGAGTCAGTGACCCGAAGTGCAACGGAAGCCCATGAAATGTGCACAGAAAGTGAATCCAAGCTGGTCGGTCTCTGTGTGTGTGCACTATAAGCCATGCTTTTACAGAGGAACCACAGAGCATGCTTTGCTAATAAACCATGCTATAGAACTCATTTATGTGGTCTTAATTAACTTGTTTTTTTCCATTTAATGAAGCCGTTTTGGTCTAATTTTGAGTTGTTTAAATGGTATAAATCCTGAGAATAAATCCTGGGGAAATCCGTTTGTCTTCTCATTGTTACTGAGGTAACTTAACCTTAAAAAGAGCCAGCTCATTCCGGCTAGCTATTGGCCAAAGGTGACATCATGATCAAAAGCCCCGCCCCCATCCATCCCCGCAACGCGCACAAACACTGCACGCGGACACGCGGCATAAACAAAGCAAGACTCTTTCATGGTGTCGGATCTGCCGCAGAAGACCAGGTGGTTCTGCATTAATTTTCCCCTCCATCATTATCGAGAACACAAACCTAGCAGAGATCTGTAGTCTTTATCTTTATGTTTTTAATGGCGTATATCTGAAAAATTAAGTAGCGCACGCACTTCACAAAAGGCGCTGTAATGTGTTACTGTAATGAAGCTGCTATGAACAATAAAAGCGTTAGAATGATGATTAATAATCACAGAAACGAATTGCGACATTTTAAAGAGCACTGCGTCACAAGCAAAACTTTTTTTAATGATCCCTCGCCTTTCAGTGCAGCGAGACAGAAACACCGCACCATCAATACCCACCAAACCCGCCTATGCCCGGTCTGAACCGGTTCGGGGGAAGCGCGCGCTCCCGTCACGCCCCCTCCTGTCACGCGCCAAAACACAGAAGCGCGCGACCTACCCCAGTGTCCACAACCTCATTGGCTTAGTGCAATACTCGAGCCTCCGCACACGCTGTGTTCTAATTGGCTGCCGGTCTCCTCCTGCTGACGACGACAACGTTGTTATTGGTCAGCGGCGGAGCAAGTGCTCGATTCTCATTGGCTGCGTGTTTTTTTCTTTACAAACGCGAGGACGAGAGTTGTAAACGAAACGCGTGCTGGAACAAAATTGCAGGGTGGAAAATAAAGCGTGCGTCTTTTCCGATCTCTTCAGCACCGCGGCCTGGGTCAAGCCTGGTTACTGCTTGGCATTACCGCCTTTCAGTCCACCAGTGAGACTAGGGAGCCGATGATCCGCCTTCTCTCCATCACTGCGTCTGTTCTCCACCATTTTGTTGAAGTTTTCAGCCATACCGCTAGCGCGTGAGTGTAGAGTGTAGTGAGCCCTGGCGTGGAAGCTTTTGTTTGCTCCGTGACAGGGCAGTTAAACGGTGCCCTCTTTCGGAGCTCTCGCTCGGTCACCTCAGAGCAGAGCGCAGCCTTTCTCGGTTTCTCATCTCAGATTTGAGATTTGGCTGCCTCGTTTGTGTATCTCGCGGGGGTCCTGGATCGGGTGAGAAGGGAGAAACTGGCAGTCGGTGGGGAAAAAAACGAATAACAGAAGGCGCTAACTTAAGTTAGCCCCGCGGCTGCGCCCCCATTGTTTTGAGTCCCGTCTCCACCCGAGCCTGATTCCCGCGCGCTCTTCTATCCATCACCAGAGAAGCATTTCTTTCTTTTAGTGTACAGTCGGTTTTATTTCGATATTAAAAATGTGTTCTCGGGTGTGGTTTGTAACCGACCGGCGCATTAGCCAGGAGTATCCTCAAGTTCAGATCCTGCGCGCTCTGAAGGAGCGATGCTCCGAAGACGACGTTGATTTCCGCTATCTCTTAATGGATGAGATCGTTATAACCATCATGGACGGACAGCTGGGTAACTCGAACACACTCTAACACACACATGTTTATGTATAACCTGTTCAATGATCTGGAGTCAGGATTTATAAGCCTTTGTATGTGTGTTTTTGTTTTGTAATGGATAACTTGCTGAATGGGTCTTATGAGATGTAGTTAGCTTCATGCTTCACTGTGTGACAGTGACCGCTTAACCCAGTTCCTCCAGTCAGTATGTCCGAGACCACCGCCGATGTTCGTTGGTGACCATTTTGTCTGCAACATTATAACATTATAATGGTCTTTTGTGACCAAATTAAGAGAGAAGGCGCATATGTGCTGTCGTTTTATGTAGCCACCGTCAATGAACAATTCATTGCCTCGCGTGCGTGGTCACGAGCGCCTAGTCGCGCGGCTCATTATCGACACTTAAAGCGCGCGCGCCATTCAGCCTATACACAGTAATGTAAATCACACTGTTTGATATTCACTAATAAATACATTCGGGTTAAAAAAAAAGAAAGAAAGAAAAAACAGGTATTTCTCCACCTTTTTATTTATTATTTAAAAAAAATATTCTCCACTAGGTTAATATGCCGCATTAAAGATTGAGAGCCTTATATTTTGGCCTGCTGAGCCAAAATTAGATAGAAATAATAATGGCAGATGTGATGTAGGTACACTGTGGTCTCTGTTATGTAAGATGGTTTCCCAGGATTGACTGGTTTACTGGTTTGACAGGTGTGATGGTTGTACTTCTCATCCTACAGCTCAAACACTCTACATATTGCCAATTCTCACAAACTGGAGATGGAAAAACTGTGTGTGTGTTGCTGTTATCTAGCAGAGGGAATACACATGGGAATAGACGTATGATAGGGAAAATACGTAGTTCAGTTAGTTGCAGAAGGAAAATGTGGAGAAGAGCGAGACATGGCTGGTTAAAGGAGAACGAGTGTGTCTCGGGGCCATGACGCACCGCGGCATCAACCATTGTATACTAATGAACGTCGGGCCGTAGTTTTAGAGGTGTGTCCGTGTTGTTCTCTGTCCTTGTCACTTGCTAGAGCATATTGATCAATTGGCATGTGAGGCTGGGGGTTCTGAAAACCAAAAAGAAACCCAAGTCATCCAAGCAAACAAACCATACACACTAGCTGTAGCTGTTTTATGAAAACAAGATGGCTGGGCAGACAGAGCAGCACGTTTAGATCCCAATCAGACCTTGTAAATAAATCTATAGTGGCACGGAAATACAAGCTGGATTAGTCTGTCCCAAGCTGCATACTACTGCAGTAAATGGTATGTCAACGTGGTACACAGCGATGGATATTTATATGAAATTCTTTTGTAAATGATGCCTTTGATTGTTCATTATTTCCTTTCATTCAGGTGTAGAAATGTGTATGTGTGTATATATATGCTAGGTGCCAGCTGTCATCTTCGAGACGTTTTTGAATGCCGATTTTCACAGATGTGAGGCGATGGGAGAAAATCAGTCAGCCTTGGTTGACGCTAGTTCTTTAGCGTCAGCTTGGTGTCTCCTGGCTCTTGCATGTTGCCATCTGGAGGATTGGCAGATTGTTCAGTCTGCAGTTTAGGTGGTGGTGGAGATGGTGGGGGCAGGGGCTTGAAGTTATTGACGTTTGATGGTTCTGTAATCCTTTACCTTCTTTTTTTAATACAATTATTTAGTAAATTTCTTTTCTGAAAGCAGTCCAAATCCTTCAGAACTTGTAATCACTTTGTGGTGTCTTCTGGAAATTTGATAGCTGTATGTTTACTTCTGAATAGTCATAACATTTTGGGGAAAGTGTACTGTGACCTTCAAAAATGTCAAACATATAAAAATTTTTCAGAGGGTTACACAGATATTAACTAGAGCTAATTATTTCCTGGCGTTTCATAGTATAATTCTTTACAGGATTTCAGCAGGTTGTAGTGCTAGTTGAAGATGAGCAACAAGTGTTCAGCCCTCTACTTTCGGGTGATCGTATCTTTTGGACTGCTTCTAATACCACTCTTCAATTTGGAGTTGTTGTCTAATGCATTATGTCCATCAACATGATTCATGGGTTTACACATGTTCAAATAAAGTGGCATCACAGCTGGAGGAGGTGTGTGCTGGGCCAGGTTTGTGTGTGGATGTCTGTGAGGTTAATCTTCTAGCCTGAATCCTGGAGAGCTCAGATTAGGCCCTTGGACAGCTGGTCAGCTCTGGGATTTGCAGTTGCGTCATCGGTTCAAGACACCTTTTGACTGGGACATTTGACTTGACTTGAAAAAAAGTAAGGACCAACACAATATAATGAATATTCATCATTTGGCTAATAGAGGTGAATGAAATTCAAATGCAGTGATTTGAATGTAGGCATGGTTTTATCAGGGTATGCCATACATGACCATGCATTTCTTATGCAGAGGAAAGTGACACCGCAGTCCTGCCCTATCCGCATGGCACGCCAGCATTCGCACCTGAATCTCAGCTGTAGGATGCTTTTGTAGCCATGCTGCTTGTGTGATAGGTAGAATAGATGGGACGTGCTGGGAAGCCACATGAAGCAATCGGCATGTATTTGAGACTTGTGACAGTGGGAATGTCACATCCCGCAGTGTGTGCGATCGACGGAGAGCGTGGCGCATCACAAGCGGGCTGCAATATGGCACTGGCCATTCCTCCAACAGATGAGAAATGTAACACAGTGGTTTTGCTGTCACTGCTTGCTTTGCTAGACCAGTACAAATGAGGACTTCCAGTCATGAGTTTAATACCTTGTCATACACGTACACAGTGCATCTGCTATATAGGGATACGGTGGTAGTGCATACACGCTAGGGCTGCATGAATGTTTTACACTATAAATCAAAGGCAAAGAATCCACACAGTAGTATTTTAAAAAATTACAACATTTAGCATTTTAATCGTGTAGAAAAGTCTATCAAAACACAATTTCTCAACCTTTTAGCTAAATGACCCTTTTTGATAGTGACTGAATATTTGTGTCATTATGTATCAATATTCTATTTGGATACAGAACACAAACGTACATAACTAATTACCAAAAATGCATTTATTGATGTCACTCTGTCTGTAGCTGAATCGTAAATGGCCCTGGGCATGTAGTGCACTTTTGGTACAGTGCCCTCCACGAGTATTGGCACCCTTGGTAAATATGAGCAAGGAAGGCTGTGAAAAAATTGTCTTTATTGTTTAAACTTCTGATTTTTTTTTGGTTAAAAAATACTACGCTCTCAAGGATATCAAATGATTGCAAACACAACACAAGTATATATATATATATATATATAAGTAGTTAAATACAGGTCCGCAACTATTACTGGGACCACTATCAATTTATATGAGAAATATATTTGAAGTATATTCCCATTGATTTTATTTTATTTTATTTTTTTAGTACACCTTGGTGACTAGGAACAGGAAGTTGTTGAACCATGTCTTCCTGTTTCAGGTATGAAACAACATAGTATTAACTATGGATAAGATCAAGGAATATAGCTGTGATGTGTGGCAAAAGGTTGTTGAGCTTCACAAAATGGGAAGTGCCAATTTCCTGTTCGTAGTCACCCAGGTGCACAAAAAATGTAAAATATCAATGGGAATATACTTCCAGTATATTTTTCTCATGAATTCATGCAACAATTATTGGCACCCCTATATTTAACAAATGTTAAATTGTTATTTTTGGATAAACCTGTGTTTTGTTTGAAATACATGAGAGCAGGGTATTTTTGTGAGGGTTTATTTATTTATTTATTTATTTATTTAAACCAAAAGATCAAAAGTTTAAACAATAAAGAATTTTTTTACAGCCTTCCTTGTTCATATTTACTAAGGGAGCCAATATTAGTGGAGGGCACTGTACATAGGCACTAGAATGCAGTTGTTATACACTCTGTTAGCAAAAGGGTTCTTGGCGTCCTGTTTGGAACGCTCTACACCATGACACACTTGTAAGATTTTCCCAGAGAGATTATAGATTGAATCCCCTGTCCCTGTTTGGGGTTTCACCTAACTGGAGCTGAAATTAAAAGAATTACTATCTTTATGTGGCACCTATGTTGGAAGGAAATATTAAATCTAGCTTAATGTCAGTGTTGGTAACTAGAAATGAATCTGAAGCATGAAATTAAGTTACCTCCATGTGGTTTTTCTTCTTTTAGGATTTTTTTTTTGTGATTTCTTTGATACGAATGCAGAGTACAGTGCTACAGCTACTATCCTAAAATACCGCTAATATTCCAAACAACAAAACTGACTCATCTCTGTAAATGTTACTCGGGTCATACATGTTTGTGTTATGGAAACGTATAGATCGTGCAGGTATGTACATAATGGTAGACACGACACTTCTTTCTTTCATTCTTTACTTTTATAAACACAAAAAATTGAGATCTGTGAGTTCAGGTGCTTGATATTGCACATGCATGACCTCTGTATGTGACTCTGTGTGCATACGTGGCCCACAGTGTGTTTTTCCTGGCGAGGAAATGCTCTTTTCAGTGCTGTACATAGTTTAGGCTTGAATGCCTTTCCCCCCCTTTTTTTGAGTTCATGTGCATGCAGGTAGTCTGCAATACAGTAAATGCAAATGAAACAATTCGAATTTTAAACAAAAGCCATCCCAAAGGCATTTACAGTCTGGACTTTACCCCTAAACTATAGATCAGTAGTGCAGAGAAGTGTCCAGGGAATGGGAGCGGGAGAGAAGAAGATCTGGTGTGAGAGGAAGAAAGAAGGCGGGCGGGTGTTGTGGCCACAGATGACTTTACCATATGAATGTTTCTGATTCTTTCTGAACCCCAGTGAACTTGTTAACCCGGCTTGTATGTCGTAAGCAGTCACATCTCCATGCATGCATTTCTTCTAAAATGGCGAAGTAGAAAGGAGGTGGTTTTACAGATGCTCTCTCTCTTTCCCTCACTCCTTTCTCTCGCTTTCTCTTCAGATCAGTCCCCTGTTGTGTGTCTGTGTGTCTGGTGGTTCTTCAGCAGACATACTAACTTGCCATAACTATAGCACAGAACATAGCTGACAGAAGTAACAATAGCTGACACCGTTTGTGTTCCTCAATAGAGTTATTGTACTGTTAAAGACCTGTTTGTATGGGACGGGTTCGTGATGTCAGGAATCATAGCAACTGGGGTAGAAGAAAAAAAAAAAAACAACCCCACCACAATTGTTAGCCATATAAAGCCACAATTTCATCGCCGTACAAGTTCACGCAACGGCATAGATAGTTTCTTTTCAAATTTGGTTCTAACCTTACAGGAATTACAGTAGATGATGTTCATAACACGCGATGTTTGATCCTGTCACTCTGGGAAATGGTACAATAGTGAGTGTGTAATTAAAGCAAACAGCTGGTGAATATTTGGTGTTTTAATAAAGCTGAGATAGTAATTAAAGTGTGAAAACGGGGAGAGAGAACAGGAGCATATGGGTTAGTGGGTCACTGAAGAGATAAACGGTGAAGCTGAAGGCCGCGTGTTTGTGTGGTGTTGTGTAACTGATCTGGTGATAATGAGCACTTACAGGAGGTCAACATGGATGGGATGTTGTCTGCATTTGTGTTCTTGCCAGTCTCGTCCATACAGTCTTACT